>NC_080682.1:70255585-70558615 GCF_030445035.2 Dasypus novemcinctus | reverse complement strand
TAGGGGAGTGCATATGTGGGAATTAAAAGTAAGTAAAAGGGTTTTTTCCAGGCCTTTACAGTCTTCCTCCCCAAGGCCCTTGAAAGTGGGTCTGAGTCTATGGCCTGGACTTGATCAACTAAACAGGAATAATCCCAAAGAGCTAGAACAGGTTGAGCCTAGAATCAAAGAATGGCAGTAAGAGATACCCTCTGACCAATAAATTCCTATTCAAAAGAGAGAAACTGAGCATCAGAATAAACTCACCATTATAATCAGATGCCTAGACATCAGCAAAAAATTACAAGCCATACCAAGAAAATGGAAGATATGGCCCAAGCAAAGGAATATATATCAGAGACCCAGATGAAGGATTTGAGACAAGGAATCAACAAGGTTCTACAAATTTCCTAAATCAAACCAGTGAGTTGAAAGACATTACAGCTAACGAGATAAAGGACATCAAGAGGACACTGGGTGAGCACAAAGAAGAATTTGAGAAACTGAATAGAAAAATAACTGATCTTATGGGAATGAAAGACAAAATAGGTGAGCTCAAAAACAAATTAGAGGCATAAAACAGCAGACTCAAAATGGTAGAAGAAAGAATAGGCAGAACAGCTGAAATTGAAAAAGTAGAACAGAGAGAAAAGAATTTAAAAAAAAAATTGAGCAAGGGCTCAAGGTGTTGAATGAAAAGACAATGCACAAAAACATACATGTCATTGGAGTTCCAGAAGGAGAAGAGAAAGGAAAAGGGGCAGAAAGAGTGTTTGAGGAAATAATGGCTGAAATTTCCCCCACTCTCATGAAACAAATGAATTTGCATATCCAAGAAGCACAGCATACCCCAATCAGAATAAGCCTGAATAGACCTCCTCCAAGGCACATACTAATCAGATGTCAAATGCCAAAGATAAAGAGAAAATTCTTAGAGCATCATGGGATACGCATGAGAAATGGGCAAATTCCTTGAAATGCACAAACGACCTACACTGATTCTACAAGAAATACAAGAACTTAAAAACCAGTCACATTTAAAGACATTGAATCAGTCATCAAAAATCTCTCATAAAAGCAAAGTCCAGGACCAGATGACTTTACAGGTGATTTCTACTAAGAATTTTGATAAAAATTAACACGAATCTTGTTTAAACTCTTCCAAAAATTTGAAGAGAAAGGAATATTACCCAACACATTTTATGAAGCCAACATCACCCTAATACCAAAGAAAATTAAAGACCAATCTTTCTAATAAACATAGATGAAAAAATTCTCAACAAATTACTTGCAAATAGAATCCAGCACCATATTTAAAGAATTATACACCACAACCAAGTAGATTTTATTCCTGGTATGCAAGGGTGGTTCAACACAAGAAACTCAATTAGCATAATATACCACTTTAACAAATTGTAGGAAAAAATACATGATCATATCAATTGGTGCAGAAAAGGCATTCAACAAAATCCAGCATCTTTTTTGATAAAAGCATTTCAAAAGATAGGAATAGAAGGAAAGTTCCTCAATATGCTAAAGAGTATGGATGAAAAACCTACACTCATTGGGAAAAGTTCAAAAGCTTGCCCTCTAAGATTGGAAACAAGACAAGGATGCCTACTGTCACCATTGATATTCAACATTATACTAGAAGTTCTAGCTAGAACAGTTAGATAAGAAAAATAACAAAAGACACCCAAGTAGGAAAAGAGGAATTAAAACTGTATTTGCAGATGACATGTTTCTATATTTAGAAAATTCCAAAGTGTCTACAACAATGTGACTTCACTAATAAATTCAGCTAAGTGGTAGGATACAAGATCAACATGCAAACATCAGTAATGTTTCTGTATGCTAGTATTGAACAATCTGAGGAGGAAATCAGGAAAAAAATCCAGTTAATGTTATAAGATGTTTAAAATTGGGCAAAAATACCACCAAAGCAAAGATAAACAGTAGTGTATAGTAACATATAATCTTCCATTAAGGGTAAAAAAAGGAAATAAACTAAGCAAAAGAAACTAGACAAAAGGTATTGCATATTGTTTGACTCCATCTAAACAAAATAAAAATACAAATAAACTAGAAAGACAAACAGAATAGCAGCCATGAGTGGCAGGGGAAGCATAGAGAGATTAAGAAGTAATTATTAAGGGGTAGAGCTTTTTTGTCTGTTTTTTTGTTTTTATTTTTATTATTGGAATAATGAAATTACTCTAATAATGATTGAAGGATGAATGCACAACTATGTAATTTTCCAAACACCATTGATTGTACATTTTGGATAGATCGCATACTTTATTAATATGTATCAATAAAATTGGTTAAACAAATTGTAAGAAAACTGAAAGGTAGAGAGAAGGCAGATTGCCTAGGGACACGGGAACCCAAGAATCAACAAGGTGGTGAGTTTTCTGTTTTAATTCCCTTGATTTGTTTGGTCCCACTATTTAGAGAATCATTTCTCAACTGTTAGTCCCCAAATTACAGAGACAACTTTTTCCCAGCTTTTTGCCCAATCCTTTCTATACCCTTCACCAGTCAAGATTAAACTTTTTTCAAGACAGGACTTTTTTTGGTAGTACTTTTATGGTCTGAAGTATAATTAGTTTTATGGGAAACTTTATAGGATTTGAAGACCAGCTCTAAATATTACCAGCTGTATATTTCTGAGAAAATCACTTTCAGTCTCAGTTTAGTTATTTGTAAAATAGGATTTTGTAACCATTAGAGAAAATGCATAAAAAACAATGTATTTAGCATACAGGAAGTTAACCTTCAAAGGACAAATGATTAATAATATTATTACCCATTTAACTCAGTCTGATGAATGCAATAATAATGAAAGATTTTCCTGTACAGTATTGCATTATTATTCCTGCCATAGTCATCTATCTTAAAAATCAATTACTACTAACATTACTCTGGTCATTTTTAACATAGAGATTTGTCAAATATACTTATTTAAGATGAAATAAAGCTGGTTACTCAGGCTCAAGATTGTTTTCTGGAGCAGAAGATACCAAGAAATTAAAATTCACAAGGTAGTATCTATTGTATAGGGATTATTTCAGCCCAACCTATTCCATTCAAGCAGGCAATTGCCAATTATGATATATAGGCAAGGATATTGACTGATGATTTTCTGCACTGAGAAAAATTTTGTTTTAGATGTCTACCCTAAACCCTTAATTTTAGTACATATTCCAGCAAGTCAATACTCTCTATGGTATAATTAGAATAGCTTTCAGCTGATTCTCTCTTCTTTAATATTTATTACCATGGGTCATGTATCCACAGGCCTCCCAGGGCAGAATGGCCCCTACAAAGCAAGGTTTATCTCTGCCTTGGGCTCCTCTCTCTCCACATGCAACATCTACCTCTTCCTCAGCTGGGATCCCGGATCTTGCATAAAACTGCACTGGGATGATTCATCTCCTTCGTGTATGAGTCCCAACCATAATGCTGCCATCATTTCTACCTTATATTGCAGCACAAATAGGATGAAAGGAAACAAGCAGGGATGTTGGTTATAGTATCTGAAAATGGTTTCTCATGAAACAGTAACCTAAAGGAACCTTCTGTAAGCAGGAAATACACATTTTTGTCTGCAAACTACGGTGTATGTAGGTAGTAATACAGAATATGTCCTTTTTAAATACAATTTGAATTATGTTTCTAAACTTCTGATTTTGAGGTTGGGTCTTTCTTTGAGAAAAAGGGGGGTAACACATTCACTGCATGCTTTTCTTTAGGCCTGATCAGTACCTCATGGTGGATATTGTGGGTTGCCCATCAAAGGCCCTCTCTCACTGTTTTCCTTGCTATCAACTTTCCAATTTTGTTAGACTCATAAGGTATCCAGACCTAAGGCATTTACTAGCTATTGGTCTAAGGGTTGGAAGGCAATGATATGAAAGGTAAGTCTGATGGGATCCTGAGAAAGATTTCCCTCCCTGAAACAGATTTATATAAGGAGAAGCCCATTTTGCTTTGCCCTCTTCTTTTCTGTTTGGAATGTGGTTGTGCCCCTCTCTGTGATGGCAATCTCCTACCATATTGGAATTCATTGTGAAAGTTCTGAGGAGGGTGTAGAGAAAACATTGGGGGAGTCTGGGTCTTTGATAATATTGTTAAATAATTGAAGGAACATTGCACCTTCTACCACCAGACTTCTGGGTAAATGAGATAGAAAGTGTCTATGTTGTTTAAACTAGAGTTCGTTGGAGCCTTTGTTTCTTATAGTAACAGGGTACTTTTCTGGTTAACATGGAAGTTGATCCTTTATTTGACTTTTGTAGGGGGCTGGGGCATCATGTAGGTGGGTTTGTGCCAGAATATGGTAGAATAGAGCTGGGACAAGAGAGGGTGGGTAAATGACTCCTCCAAATGAGGGAAAAATCAGCAGTTAATTTCCAGGAAGCTCAGATATTCAAAATGAAGGGAAACCATAATGTCCAAGTACACTTAAGGCTGGGGACAAAAGATAATACACAAAAGATCAGAAATATCGGATGGGAGAACAGAAGCAAGAGTATGGATTAGTGAGAGGGGTAAGTGCATTTCCATGAAAGGATAGAGTGCTCAAGGCTGGTAATTACCAGATGCCTCCCTCCCCCTAAGTAGTACATGAGCCTGGCTTTAAAGCACAACCCAGAGAGATAAATAAGGCCTCTTTTTATAACATTCCACAATCCTTTCAAAACCCCTTTCCTTAAGCTGTGAACCACAGAAGGTATCTTATTTTAAGGAGAGGATTGGATTCATAGCTCTCTGAATGAAAAGTTCTGCTATGCTATTTTCTATGGAATAGCTCTATTCTAAAATTACTAGCCAAAATTAGCAAGTGGTAAAAATATAATTAGGAAATTTCTGTATACTATGCATCTTATGGTCAAATTAAGAATCCTTTTCTGAGAGACTTTTATGAGTTTGGCACTGGAACAGTTACCGTCTTTCGAGAATAATGGTGCCATGTTGTACATGGCTCTTATAAAATTCACACAAAAATATAGCAAAGGGAACACTTTGTTTTTCTGTCAAGCTAGTTTCTCTTCTTAAAAGTAAGCTTGTGCTATCAGATTCAGTAGATGTTTCTCTAATATATCATGAAATACTGATCTATGATGTATCTCTTCTGAAGTATAGACATTAATAAGGGATTGGCAAGCCTCTTGACAGAAGGAAAGTTAAAATCTAGAAAGCAATTAGCCATGCTCGTAGACATTGTTAGCTATGACGACTGGAGTTGGGGATGGGGCAGGAGGTCTACTAGTATCTAGCAGGTAAAGGTCAGGGATGCTTCTAAACATCTTACAGTCTGTAGGAAAGCCCCGCACAATAAAGAATTACCTGGTCAGTGTTGCAAGATGGTGCCTTAAACATAGGAAAAGTTTTCAGATATAGGTGTCCAAAAGAATGACAAATATCTCTGCAGTGGCCAAAGATAATTTTTTCATTTCTTCTTTATTGGCTTGTTTTTTGAGTTTTGATCATTGACTTTAGTTATATTTTTCTGTCTTTTTTGAAAAATACACACCCAGGTCCTATGGGCATGGCTGGTGGCACTGTAGTTCAGTGCCTTGCCAGTGGGCCCTACTTTGGAATTTGTGCTCCTGAGTATTATAGAGTTGGACTCAAATGTGACCTCTCTACACATGACTCTTCTGTCACTTTTACTTTACCTGTGGTTGGTTCTGGGGTTGCTGTATGCTCAGGAGACTTGAATCTCTTAATCGTCTATGTGCCAGCTGGGCCCTGAGCCTCAGCAGAGTTCTTACACCTACTCTCTTGTTCATTGGACTTAACCAGGTCAGCTAACAGGGAGGTGAGGATGGTCAACCATCACACCAGGGAACAGAGAGAGTCTACAACTGCAAAGAGGAGAATCCCATCCATCAGTCATGTGAGATCTAAGCCCCCTCTCGATTTAGAGGTGGAGTGGACATCACCATCCCAGGGTCCTCAGGATGGAGGAATAAAATATGGATTAGAGTGGACTTATTGGTATTGTACTATAGAATTATTGTGATTCTTGCAATGGAATAAATTGTATCACTGATGTGGAGACAGTGGCCACAGGAGTTGCTGAGGACAGGGAGAGGGAAGAAGTGGTGTGATATGGGGGCATTTTCGGGACTTGGAATTGTCCTGAATGATATTGCAGGGACAGAGGCAGGACATTATACATCCTGCCATAACCAGCTGAATGGACTGGGAGAGAATGTAAACTACAATGTAAACTACAATCTATGCTGTGTAGCAGTGCTCCAAAACGTATTCATCAAATGTAATGAATGTGCCACAGTGATGAAAGAGGTTGTTGATGTGGGAGGAGTGGGGGTGGGGTGGGGAGTGGAGTATATGGGAACCTCTTATATATTTTTAATGTAACATTTTATGTGATCTATGTATCGTTACAAAAAAAAGATAATAAAAAAGGGAAAAAATACATGTCTGAGAAAGATCTAATGAAATCACTGTCTACAAGGAAACATGTTCAGAGAAGTCAATAACATACCCAAGTTAACAAAGATAAGAAGTGACAGAATCATGACTCAAACTCATGACAGGCTTCAAAGTTTAAGCTCTTTCTACAGTGCAATGTTCTTCCATTGCCATCTGGGACCACAGACAAGGTATTCATAATGTTATTGTTATGATTATGTAGAAAGTATACATATAGCACACAAAAATGGGGAATGAGACTACAATCCTCATTTCAATGATATCATCTTGATACCAGCAGAGCTGATAGTTTACTGAATCTGCATCCCACTCCTTAAGGGTCTCCCAACTTCATTCCGGAGAACTCAAGTTAGTGCCTTATATGGGACTGAGTGACAGATGATGAGTTAAACGAAGAGTTTACTGTCTCCCCATGCCTGGGAAGAAGAAGGATGCTAAAGCAGCAGTGCCATTCCTAAATGGTGGCATAGGAGTCCTATTTCCCCTTTTCTCTGCCCCCAACATTATACTGTATCCATTCTCTTCTGGACTCAAGGCAGCTCTATTTTCTGCTGAGCACAACACCACGGGTTCTCCCTCACATACATTCATAAAAGCTTGTATTACAGTAAAAAACACAGGATAACAGCTGTGAGGCCAAACAAGTAGGCAAGTAACTCAGATGTTGAGCAGCATACTGTCAGGGCAGAAAATTATCCACCTGATCCTGACACTTACTCTTGGACTAATACATGCAGATGATGTTCAACAATCAAGTCGCCTACAGCATGTACTCCTTCCTGAATATATTTCTCTAAGTTAAGCCTATGATTTTAAGAAAAATGCCATTTAAAAAATGCTAAAATACTGATAATACTGATATTTAATAATTGGGTAATTGGGAAAGATCATGTGACCTCTTTAATTCTCATATTCTATGTCTACAAAATGCAAGGATGGAAAAGAAGGGAAGGGGTAAGGAAATAATAACATTCGAAAACGTATAGAAGTGTTGGAAGGATTAAATGAGTGATATATGTAAAGCATGCCAGTATCAGAGTGAGTTCTTAATAAAGAAGCCATGGCATTATTATGATGTTGATGATAAAGTATCTATTATAAACAACATAACAAAAATAATCAGAGGGGAGCAGATGTGTCTCAAGTGATTGAGTGACTGCTTCCCACATGGGAGGTACCAGGTTTGTTTCTTGGTACCTCTTAAAAACAAAACAAAACAAAACAAAACAACCCAAACAACAAGCAAACAAATGGAAAAACCAATGTGGCTCAGTGGTTGAGTGCCATCTTCCCGCATATGAGGTCCTGGGTTCAATCCCTGTCTCCGTACCTCAAAGCTAAACCAAAACAAAACAAAAAAACCAATCAGAGCCATAAACTCTGCACTCTCCTAACTCATTCAATCATTCATTCATTCTACTGAGCATCTATCTTCTGCGAACCCTAGGTTCTGGAAGTGCAGAGATGAATAAAATATGCTTCCTAATACATTTTACCAGAAGAAAAAGGCATGAAAGACAATAACTATAATCAATGTGCTAGAAACTATAATATATTATTACATGATATGGAAATACAGATAGAAGGGCATGAAGAGGCATGAATGGCACCTGGTACCATTTCTATTTTTGCCATAGTTTACATTATGTTTAATAAACAGGACAAAATAAAAAGGAGCAGAACAGAAGATGCAACTCTGTCCCCCTTCCTATATACACACATATTTTGTCTCGGTGCTTCCTGTTCTTTGTCAGCAGGGGCCCAGGCCTGGAAGAAAGGGATATGGGGCTTAAATAAACTAATATTTTTTAAGCATCTGCAGTGTGCCAGTAACTTCACATGTTACTGAACTTAGCCTTCTTATAAGCGAAAGGAGTGAATAGAAATGGGGTGACTTTTCAGTCAACAACCTGAGACCTTATGATAAATATTGTTTCTGTCCACTTTGGTAAGTTCTCATTATTTCCATTCTTTTGGTGACAGACCTGTCTTCTCTGGAAACATGAGTGGACTTCCTTGGTCACAGTGATTTAGTGATTGCATAGAAAGGTAGAAGTGGTCCACTTGGGGTGAGTAGCATCTCTTCCCTGCATTTTGTGCTGGAAATTGCACAAAATGCCTTTCTTTTTGGTTGTGAGAGCTGTGGATGCCAGGCGAGGGGGTGGGAAAAGGCAGGAAAGGAATGTGAAGTAGAGAGGAAAAGAAAGTTCTGTTTGTGTGGAGTACCTTATTTCTATCTCCGATGTCACTTTGCCTTGCCTGTTTTAGATTTTGTGAAGCATCTAATCAATTCTCATTCCTTATGTCAGTTAAGAGTTGATTTTTTGTTAATTGTTACTGAAAAAGTCCTAACATAGAATATGCAGCTACTGTGCGCAGAATGTGGGTTTGTACCAGGTCTGCTTACTTTAAACTTTTTGACTTTGCACTGGAATAATTAATAGTCTTTTACATGTGTGTAAGCTTCTAGATTTTTTTTGGCCACCATGTTTTTTTCCTGAGAAGTAATCTTTCCAAGACTTTCATTGTCAGTCCATATCCTGTTTTAGACAACACTGAAGTGAATGATGCAATTGTTCCCTTCACAGTACTAAATAGAAAAAGAATTTGGGGTCTATGAAGAATGGCTTATGCTCAGAAAGTCACTTATAGAGGAATGGCTAAGTGTGTGGGCTCAGGTGCTAGTATGCCTATTTTCAAATTCTGGGTCTTAACCCTTATTAATTTGGTAGAATTGTTCAAATTGTCTAGTATCTCTGTGCCTCATTTTCTTCTTCTATAAAGAGTTTTTTTTCTGTGAAAAATAAGATTAATACATATGCTATGTATGAATATAAAAATATGATAAATGCTCAAGGAATGTTGGTTGTTATTTTCTTATAGTATTGATTTCATCTTTCTTTTTCTTTTATGTAGTGGAAAACTTTATTCAAATAGAATCTTACCTAAAAGCTCAGTGTGCAATCCAGATAATAGGAGAGCTGTTTTGGATGTAGGGTAGAGGTCTTGCTCACTTAGTCTCAACTCTAATTTTAAGGCATCCTCAATAGAAATTAACAGTTATAATTTATGGAATTTTTATTCTGAACTGATTCCATTATCAGATTATCTGAAATTTTTCTATGTAATCAGTACAATGACCCTATGGGTCAGGAATTATTATAATATACAGATTTCCTTATTTTATAGATGAGGAAATTGGAGCTTATTGAGGGTTGTTAACTTGCTAAGGGTCGCACACAGCCTGTAACTGGCACCATAAAGACTGGGACAGTTCTGCCTGATAGTCCAAAGCCATGTTCTTAACCATCACTTTGCATTGTCTATACTCAGGAATCCCAGGGGCATAGATTTATAGCCATTCTTTGAGATGAATCAGGTCATGATTTGCAGCTTCAAATGATGAAAAATTGGTTATACTTCTGGACTTTACTCTGGAATTAATTTGGAAAACACTTATTTTTTATGTGTTTGGGAAGCTCTAAATGATTAAATTATGCAAGCTGTGAAACTAAAGAAGCTGGATCCACTGGAATGAGAACAAATATTTGGCCACAGAAATCAAACAAACACAATTCATGCTTTATAAAAGAGATTTAATTAACAAAGAAGGAAAGTGTTCAGATAAGTGTAGAAGAATAAAACTTTACTGAATGTTTATTTGCTTTAGGTCTATGTTCAACATCATAAAAATCACAGAAAGCTATTAGAAGCTCTCTAATCTATAATGAATCCTTTATTCCCAAGCGCTGCTATATTGCATTCTTTTTCCTATGACAGCAATTGTCAAGGGAAGGTGTTGCCTCTTCCATTATGCTGACCTTCCCACTGCTACTTCAATGTTTATGCATCCTAAAGATCCCACCCTCTATGACAGTCACCCAAATTCCTGACCCAGGCCTAAAGGATAATGGAAAGAGATAACTGTTAGTGGATGATGGGATAGACAGAGTCAAATAAAGAAGGTCATATTGAAGGGAGCAAAAACCTTTGATCAAGGGACCCAGATTACTTGCAATGAGAGAGGAGTAGAATAAACACCATGACCTTGCTCTCCCTAATCCCTTTGAGTTACTTCTGTGGCCACCCATTGGATAAATCCAAGGTGAAGCTAGAAGTCATGAAAGCCCTTTAGATGTAGCCCAAACAGATCAGCCTCTAAAGGCAGAGAGCAAGGAGATGAGTGGAGAGTAGGCAAGATGAAGAAATGAAAGCTATCCAATGCAGATGTGGATTGACCCCAATCAAGACAGTGGAGTTGCTTCGGGGCTGCATCCCACCTCCACCCCCAGAATCTTTGATCAACCAGCAAGAACTTGAAGAAAGATCTTTCTCAAAATTCCAGGAAACAATTAAAGGACTGCAGAACAGGCTGAGTGATAAATGAAGAAAAAGGCTACTTAAAAGTGGCAGGATCTTCTGGCACCCTGACTGGCCCCTCCCTTACTCCTCAGCTGCTTAGCAAGTTGCCAACCCATGCTTTCAATGTGGATCCTTGCTTCTGGTTCTGGGGGAAGCAGAGTAGCCATGATGCACATACTGGGAATATGTATGTCTGGCCCAGTCTCTTTGATGGTGGCCTGAGGGACTTGCTGTACCACAACTTGCCCTACTTGTAGATGGTGGCTTGAAGAGCTCTCCTACAGAATGCTATGCTATGACAGCAGTCAAGTCACGGCTGCCAGGGGCAAGGCTTTCTGGCTGTAGGACATACAGTGCAGTGCCCAGGATCATGAGGAAACTGTTTCCTAGGGAAGAGGGGACATTTATATCCATGGAAACTGGGAGAATTCCAAGGGCTACAGGAGTATGTCTAAGACAAGACAAGCTCAAAATTACAAGGTCAGACCCTGTGTTTTGTCCTCAAACTATTCTCCAATCTCATTGTATGGATAAGCTCTGAAGGAAAGCACTCACATGATGATCTGCAAATACTGGAAAAGGTGTTTCCTTTTTTGGGTGGACCCCATGAATGTAAGGAAAGTTCTGTCATAATACTAACTAGATACCAGCTTCAGGAACAGAGGCCCCAGGGTCTAAGTTTCAGTGACAACACATGAAAATAATGTGGATATGGGTGTGAAGGCATGTACAAACACATCCACATATTTAATGGAAAACCTACTCCTTGCCAGTCATTATTGCAGAATTCACTCTTGACTGCAACAAAGGACTATTCTATTATTAGTAGTGTTGGCTAGGATGAAAGAGTTCTTTTTTAAAAGTCTAAACTCATATCATTTAGTTATAGCTCTAAATAAGCCAGGCAGAAGAACTGAAAACTTAGATAATTTGCTTCTACATAAATTATTATTCAATTACTTGAATAATAATTATTCAATTATTTAAATAACCATTATTTCAATAATTATTTCAATTATTTGAAAATAATTGTATCAGATGAGGTCCCAGAACAAAATCTCATTTGTTTCCCAGGAGACACTTTCTGTAATGACATGATTACAGCTGACAGTTGTAGGTGCTGACGTACTGGGGTAAATGATCTGGAATACAATATTCCTCTAGACTTCAACCACTGATGCTTTTCAGAGGAGTCTGCTCCTTTTGCACAGTTTGGGTGAGTTTCAATTCCACATATTAACTTCAGTGAGCTGCAGTGGGCCTATCTGCATAGTGACCTCTTATCATGAGGATTCATAACACTAATTAAAATTTACTTCCAAGGGAATTCAAGCACCTATTTCCTAAGGCTAGGGTAAAAAAGCCTTCCCTTCTGAATATTACATCTATATCTATATCTATATCTATATCTATATCAATATCTATATTTATATCTATATCTATATCTATATCTATATCTATATCTATATCTATATCTATATCATCTATATCTACATCTGCAGGTTTGCATTGTAGTTGATGTTTCAAGGTTTTGCTAAAGGGGTCTAAGTTTCAGGAGCTGTATAGTTACTGCAAATTTGACTTCACTGTCCCTGAAGCTTTTTGAAATTTTCAAGTTTTGAAAATAGTCATTAACAGATGTGCAAATAACTTGTCAAGTAGATTATGAGGGGAGTGAAATATCTGACATTTTTCCTGTGTTTGAGGGTGTCAGGGACAACTTGGTGGCTTGTTTGAGGTAACTGTAATATGTAGGACATCAGCATGCCTGAAACCATGTCCCTGAGCTGCTCTTGGAGGAACATTACACCAAAGAGAAGAAAGACTTTCAGTTCTGCCTTCCAGCCCAGACTCCCAGCTTCCAGGTAGTATGGCCATCTCTCTTGACTCCACTCCTTGGACGACATAGCTCTGCTGGTTAAAACCAATAGTGCAATACCTAGTCAGACACAAGGAAAGAATCATCTGACCCAGAGGGCCTGATCTTAGGGAAGTACCAACAGCAGGCAGCAGAGGCTTTTGGGGAGGAACTGCTGCTTAAACTCTCTCTTGGCTCCTCTGAGCAGATCACCAGGTTCCATGAGCTCTTACTTTCATTGCTGACTTTCTTCCATGGCACCCTAGACCACTGCCTTGAATTCTGCATCTCTGTGATCATCCTTCTATGGGACCCTGCTCTGGATCTGAATGATCTGGGCTTTCTCACTTAGTGGTGGCTTGGGTACTTAAATCAGCTGCCAGTGATTCACGGAAAATTCTTGGACGATCTGATCTAATGCCTCCCAGATTTTCCATACGGATTTTCTCATTCTACTTTTGTAGTGTTATATTGGATTTCTACCGGTACTGTTCACTTAATATTTTTCCTTAAATCTACTGTTTGTATTTAGCTCATGTTTAAATAATAATATTCATAAAATAATGGGTTTGATGAGTCAGCTATATTTCTTTTTCATATATATATAAGTAAATACATTGCTGTTAACATAAAAATATGTTTCCTTGTACACAAGTTATATACATACCACACTTTAGGAAACACTGGCACTCTATGTCCACTCAGTAACATCTTTCAGGAAGAGAGTCACTATAAAAAGAAGACCTATTTTTCTACCTCTTAGATGGTTGAGAGGTTTGGAATTTAGTTTTCAAAATCACCTGACCTCTATTTCTGTCAGCGTCTTATATGCCTCCATGTCCAAATATTTCTAAAAATCATTAAATTTACCATTGGAAAATGAGTATGTCTTCCTGAGAATATTGAAAATAAATGTAAACAAAGAAAGTAATACTAGAAGTGGTGTGAAAACAAGCAAAATGGCTTCTGGGTTATCAACTGTGATAGAGAATTTCTTGGTAACTTGATTGATGGTTGAAGAAAGAGAAAGGAAATGACTGAGAATTTGGTAGAACTGTGAATGAAATTTGATGGACAAATATATCTGTTAGTTAATTTAAAATAGGATTTATATTGTACTATATACCTTACCATACCTTTCTTATCTGTTTAGTGAACAAACTAAAATGCCTGGTTTGAGGGGTATAAGTTTATGTGTATGTGCATGCGTGTGTGTCCGTGCACATGAGTGAGTGAATCAAGAATATATTGGATTCCACATCTAGATTTATGTTAGGACATGGTTATCCAAACCTTAGATTTGCTTTTCCCAAACTACTCACAATACCTTTTCCCCTTACTTTGAGGTATTAGAATGCGTAAGGACAAAGACTTGCATGCTAAGGATGAGAGTATAAATAACTACAGAAAGAAGTTATGACCTCTAGGGAATTACTGAGCTGCTATAACAGCTCTGCACTTTGTACTTTTAGACTTCTTATAAGTTGAAAAGATTAACAATGATTATGTTAAGCCATTATTTGTTGGGTTTTCAGTTATTTGCGGCTACACAAATACTTCACTGGTACAGAGAATAAGATTATTCATCAAGTGAATTAATCAGAGATAGCAGTAGCTATGAGAATGGGAGGTTTTGGGAATTTGCACAAATTCTTTGGGAGTCACTGAATTTTGCTCAAGTCGAGGAATGGGGGTTCAAGGTAAAAATCTAACTGGTATCTTAAAGTTTAGGGTAATCTCTCCTGTCTCCTTGATTGCACATATTTTTCCTACAAAAATATAGAATACATTTATTTGTTTCACTGGAATATTGTACAAGGATAGAAGGGGAAAGGAACTACAATTTTCATGTGTGCGGCGGCTTGCTCGGTCGGTAGAGGTGGGGTCTGGCTGCGGACGAGGGGTCGGTCCAGCTCTGGACGAGGGGTCGGTCCCGCTTGGGACGAGGGGTCGGTCCCACTTGGGACGAGGGGTCGGTCCAGCAGCAGACGAGGGATCGGTCTCACAAGGGGTTGCGCGGTTTGGCTGACGGGGTCGCCCGGTGAAGCCGGCGACGAAGGGGTCGCCCGGAGAAGCCGGCGACGAAGGGGTCGCCCGGAGAAGCAGGCGACGAACTGGGGACAAGGGAGGCCAGGCCCTTGTCGGAGGCTCTCAGGACTGGAGGGTGCACGGCAGAAGAACTACCGCAGAGACAAGGTAAACACGCAAGTCCACTTTATTGAGGGAGAGGCAACAGTTTTATAGGGGCTGGGGAAGGCTGATTGGTCGGAGCCACGCCCTGTTCTGATTGGTTGCCGGCGAAAGGTCAGTGGGCGGTACTGGACGGGGGAGGGGTGGTGGTTAGGGATTGGCTGTCACTGTTGCTGGGGGAAGGGGCAGGGTTTAGGGATTGGTGGCTGCTGTTGCTGGGGTGGAGGGCAGACTTGAGTTTCCCGCCCACGCCTGGCTGTTGCTGCTGTCGGGGGAGGGGAAAAGGGCAGACTGGAATTTTCCACCCTGCGCCTGCGCAGGGAGAAAGAAGAAGAAGGGTGCCGCCCCACAGGCATCGTGTGGCGCCATCCGGGAGGAGGGGTGGCCGCAGAAGCATGGCTGCCGAGAAGGGGAGACCCGAGGGCACTCTGTGCCCATACCGAGCTTCCTTCAGGGGTGGCGGTGAGTCCGACCAGCCACCCTATTATGGGGGCAGCGGAATTAGGCCTACCGCGGCTGGCCCCCCCCCCCCCCGCCAGGCCAGCAAACCACACTTCAGCCCAAGGGGTGACCGCACATGTGCTGTGTGCCATCCATTCTAAGAAACACTTTATAAGACTTACTTCACTTATTCTTCACAATTCTATAATAGATGCATAGTTATCTGGTTTTACAGAGATAGAAACTGACACTTAAAAATGTTATGGAAACTAGTCTAAGATGATATAATTAACAAGGGGTGGATGTACTTGAATCCACTCCACTCAGGTTTTTGTTCCCAACAAGTCACTGAAACTGCTGCCATCAAGGTAAACACATCATTAAGCCAATTCTCCAAACTTCTCTTGGCCTCTCAGCAATATTTTTCATAATCGATCACTCCGTCTACTTTAGTTCTCTTTACTAAGCTTCACATCACACTCACCTGTTTTTCTTACTATCTCATATATTGCATTTTCTTAATCTCCTTGGCTGGTTTCTTGTTATTTTTATAACTTCAAAATAATGGATTGACCCGGAGTTTACTCCTTGGATCTCTCCTCTCTTTACCTTCCCTCTCTTGGCAATGTCTTTCCATCTCCTGGCTTGAAATGTCATCTATAAACTGATTACTCACCAATTTATATCATCAGTTTAGATTAATTCTTTGTAATTTAAGCTTGAATGGACAACTGGCTACTTGACAAATCTGCCTGGATGTTTAACAGGTATCTTTTCTGTCTGCTCCTTTCACATTCTTCATCTCAAGTAAAAAAAAAATAGAGACGTCCTTGAACCCTCTCTTTCTCTTATCTAATATCCAATTCAGATGTAATATACAAATTATGTGAAACATAATCATTCTTCCCTGAAAATACTTGAGTGTAGCCAGAATTCAATCATGTTTAGCATTTCTACATTGGCATTCAGGTCACCACCTCTTGAGTGGCTATTGCTATAGCTTCCTAACTGATCTCACTGCTTTTACCCTCTCTCCTCTACCATTTATTCACCACACCACAGCCAGTGACTCTTTCAAAATCTACCCATGCTTTTCCTTATATCTCCCTGACCTCATCAGCCGTATTCACACTGGTCTGTTACTGTTTATCCCTTGAGTATTCCCATCACGCTCAGAGACTTTGCATCAGCTGTTTCCTGTCCCTGGGACTCTTGCCCCAGATATCAGCTGGGCTTATTTTACCATTTTCTTGAGGTCTTTACCCATCTCAGCAAGCTCTTCCCTGAATTAGTTAAAAATGGCATTTTCTCCCATGCTCAGTGCCAGCACTACCTGTTCCTCTTCTCTTGACATCAAATCATTCATCTTATCTAAGACAGTATATACTTTAGTTACTTATTTGTTGTAATGTCTCTACACACTGGAATGTGTATGGCAGATTTTTTTTGTGTGTGGCATTTTGTTCATTGACATATTCCCAATAGCACTTATAACAGTGCCTGACACATAGCAGGTACTAGATAATATTTGAGGAGTTAGTGAATAAACCAGCCAGGTGTGCAAATCTGCCTGAGCTCTAAACTAATGCTTTACAAAATAAAGTGTAATCCATTATCTACCTGTGTCAGAACCACCAGAGATGTGCTTAAAATGAAAATTTCTGGGCCTTATTCAAGACCTAATGAATTTTGAATTTCTTGGAATGGGTGCAGGAGTTTACATTTGATACCATATTCCTGGTAATTCTTATGACCATTGAAGTGTGACAACTGGAGTAACATACTCAAAAATTGTAGTAGGCAACATTTTGGCCTTCATGATCTTCTCCTTGTGTTATGTCTGTGAATATGTTATGTTAATGGAAAAAGAGAATTAAGGTGGCAAAAGGAGTTAAGTTTGCTAATCTGCTGACCTTAAAATAGGCAGATTATCCTTGGCTATCTGGGTGGGCCCAATGTAATTACATGGTCCCTTAAATGAGGAGGAGGAAGGCAGAATTGTCAGAAAGGGATGAAACAGAAGAAGAAGGAAGAAAGTTTCCAAGTATGAGAAGGATGTGATCTGCTGCTGCCGGCTTTGAAGATGAAGGGAGAAGGCCACAAACTAAGGGATGTGGATAGTTTCTGGTAGCAGGGAATGACCCTCACCTGAAAGCCAGCACGGAAATGTCACATCAGTCCTACAGCAAAATGGAAATGAATTCTGCCACCAACTTGAATGAGTAGGAAATGAATGGATCCTCCCATAGAACCTCCAGAAAGGAGCAGCCTTGTTGACATGTTGATTTTAGGCCAGTAAGACCCAACACCCTCACTAGGCCTCTGTAAGATATCTCATTTGTGTAGTTTTAAGCTATTATGTTAGTGGTAATTTGTTATGACAGCAATATAAAACTAAATGTAGAATTATGGGGGAATTTTTCGTAGTATTTTATTCAACAATTAAGACCCTAATCACATATAATTTTTAGGAAGAAGAAATATATAAAATTACCTATTTTCTCATTGTCTTGGTCCCATCTAATCAGTAGGAATTAGGGGTTACATTCTGCTGCTATTTGATTACAAAGATTACAATCTGCTACTAGAAGATCTTGCTCCTTTTGCAGAGGAGGATTTCATGGGGACTTGAGTCAAAGCAGCAAACTCCCATTGTTTGGTGCCAACAGTAACATTGGTGACATGCATATTGTCCATTGCAATCTTTCCCTTCATCTGATTGCTAAGTCACAGCTATCTGATTTTTAAATAGTTGCCTGGTGGGTGAATGCCTCCAAGCATTCAAAGGGTATTTTACCTATGGGGATTTCTGTTTTATTTCTCTGTCAGGGATCTGGTACATAATGCTTAGAAAGATTTAATGAGGTCTAACATGACCTAATGTGGTACATGATGCAGTCTCTTTGAGCAGTCAGTTATTGACAGGACAGAGTGAAGTCAACTTGGAGATTAGCATTTTACTTTGGGTTTGTGCCATGAGGGCCATGAATAATAGAGGAATCTTCAGTAGGTAGTGAAATGATCAGGTGTTGGCAGCTGTGTGGAAGAACCAAGACCGGAATTATGTTTCTTTAATGTTATTATTTTTTCAATCTGGTGAGAGTTTAAAAACATATTCTTCAGTGCTTACATTTCTTGATGAGGACAGAGGACAAGGAATACCTCATACAGTTGTACAGTTTATGTAATGTGCAACTCTAGGGGGAACAACTGCATAAATTACTTTTTGAATGAAGTCCTTTGTAGATGTACAGTGTACAATCTTTGTGGCGGAACATGTTGGTCCTGGGACAAGTCATGAATGTGGTCCTCCCATCTTTTTTGCCAAGTAGAATGGTCACTCAGCATGAGATTTGGGTTCCTTTTCAAAATTGTCACTAAATTGTTTAATGACTCTGGAAAAAATCACTTTGTGTGAGCCTCGACTTTTCCCTTTGTGATGCAGATTTTTTGGGGTAGATTATCTCTAATAATTCCTTCTAACTTGAAAATTTATTAAGGTATAAATTTACATTTTGAGACCGTCTACTAGAGTTTCTTTTAGTTAATTACCAATACTGTATGGTCCCCACTCTGCATTTATTTGTGGGTTTCATTTCATGTATGATTTAAAAATTCTATTTAATTTAAAAATAGCCTTAATTTGCAAATATGTGATTAATAGGAAAAACACTTTAAAACAACCAATTTTAGTGGCATCCATTACCAGAAGGAATTAATGAAAACTTAATTATAAAGTCATTTTCTAAATTTCTCCAGTTGTTAAAAAGCTTATGATGTGCCCAATAAATTATTGTAGAGCTTATAGCAGTGAGATGCTTTTGCACAAGGAATTATATATGATGAATATATGCATGTTTATAGTACTTCAACATTTTAAATACATCCACATCTGAGTAGAATAAGTGATTTTTGTTTTCTTTATTGTGTCCTATAATGAATACCTATTTCCTTTACAACCACAAAAACATAATAAATATTATAAATCCTAATAAAATTTTCATAACATTAAAATTAAGTTATGTCAATGAAACTATTTTATTGCTAACTACTGTTGAAAGAAATACTGCATTTGTAACATTTTCACATGTTAACATCTCACTAAGGTGCTAAAAATTACATAGCAGTAGAATGAAAAATTGCAAGTCTAATTGTATTCTCTAAACATAATCATACCAAGTAATTTCCATTAACAGTTTGATGAGGATAAATAAGTGATTGCTAGCAGAATTTTAAACCAGCTCTAAGAAAATAAAAGTGAAAAAAGACAGGATATATATAATCACTGTTATATTACTATATTGAAATAAATTTATTTTGTGAAATGTCATAGGACATTATTAGTTTGGGTATATGTAATTATGCTTTACAACACTGAAGATTACTTAATTCTTCTTTCTTATAGTTATTTTTGTGTGGTTATAGACAGTTTCATAGATTGAAAATTTAAAAATTAGCTAAATATAATTTAAAAAATTTTAATTGTATGTAATGAAAAGACAGGTTTGGTAGCATTCTTTCCCCCCAAAATTGTTGTATTTATATAGCTGGCTTAATGTATACTACATGAGTTTTTTTTTTTTTTTTTTTACTACTAACCAAAGTATCTTACCTTTGGTTTATTTTCCCCCCAACCCATCCTATTATTATTTTTATATCATTTATACATAGATGTGTCTGTTATTGAACCATCAGTTCATTTCCATTAGTCTATGTTTCTGTCTTTAGGCTAGTACCATGCTGTTTTTACCACTGTAGCTAGGTAATATGATTTAAAGTCTGGAAGTGAGAGACTTCCAATTTCACTTTGACTTTGTAAGATGTTTCTGGCTATTTGGGACCCCTTACTGGGAAGGACTATTACTTTTTATTAGTCTAAACTATTTTTGTCAAATTGAGCACATGGTGATGGTATTGTTCCTCTGTAAACATGGCATATACAAATTCACCTTGTCATTGCATTTCTCATAATGCTCATGCTCCATTTCACATGCAAAGAATTTTTCTACATAAATGTAAAGTTTTCTACATATTAGTTCTTTTTCAACTTTGAGTTTTGTTAGTTGATTTGCATGAGCAATAAAAAGAGTCCTTTTAGATATTGAATCCCTACCATCTTAGAGTTGCTCCAATATAACCACTCTGTTGAGATTCAGGGCTCAAACGGCACATGAACTGACCAAAGATTTAAGTCTTTGGGGCATATATTTCAATTTTAATTTAATGGCTAATGGTGTTGAGCATCTTCTCATGTGCTTATTTCCCATTTGAGTATCTCATTGGCGAGAGTTCTCTAGAGCTCTCTATATAATCTGTGTACAAGTATTTTAACACATACATGTTATTTGTTTTAAAATATTTCCTCCCAGTCTGTGGCTTGCCTTTTCATTTTTTTAATGGTGTCTTTTAGGAGCAAAAACTTTGAATTTTGATGAAGTTCAACTTATTGTTTTTAAAATTATATAACTTTTGCTCTTTTTGTCTTATGAAATCTTGCTTAACTCAAGGTCACAAATATTTCCTCTTTTAGCTTTTATGTTTATGTTCTTGATTCCTTTAGAGGTAATTTCTATGCATGATGATAATAGCAAAGATTCATAATCATTATACTTATATGCACATTATTAACTATATGTGTATCTATAATACATATATTGCATATGTCTATCCAGGACGATTTGTTAAAAAAGACTATTCATTTGCAATTGGTTTACTTTGGTACCTATGTTAAAAATACATTAACCATACGTGTGTATCTATTTCTATACTCTATTCTATTTTATTGATACATGTCTTTCCTTACACGAGTACCATACTCTGTTGATTACTGTAGTTTTATAATAAGTTGTAAAATCAGGCAGTGGAAGTCCTTCAACTTTGCTCTTCTTCAAAATTATTTTGGTTAATCTAGATCTCATATTAGAAATTTTAGATTAATTTGTTAATGTCTACCAAAAAAAAAAAAGCATGCCAGAATTTTACTGGGTTTGTACTGAATCCAAGATAAATTGTGGAAGCTCCTTAATTTCTTTCTACAATGCTTTGTTGTTGTAATGTATAGGTCTTATACATATTTAGTTAAAAGTTTGATGTTATTTTAAACTGTGGCTTTTATGTTTTTTAAATTTTAATTTCCAATTATTGTTTGCCAGTATATAAGTATATAATTTTTAAAAATTAATATTTTATTTTGGGCCTTGCTATACTCACTTATTAGTTCTACTAGCTTTTACCATAGATATCTAAAATTTTCTATACATTTGATCGCAAATATTGTCGATAAGTAAGAAATAACATGAGAAACCTTGCAGGTTCTTTAAAAGTGAAAAAGAAATTGCACCCATGTGGCAATCTAAGATTTATGTCACTGACTTTCCTCTTCCCATTCTCTACTCACCTTTTTGAGTACCTTTTCTTTGTGTGTATGTGCTTTGTGTTTTACTTTTGTAGCAAGAAATACACATACTGTATGTGTTAGTTGGGTATTACCAAAATAATACTGGGTAAGGAACCACCCGAATACACAGTGGTTTAAAATAAAACCACTTCATCAGTCTGTGGGTTAACTGGGGCAGCTCTGTTGATCTCAACTGTGTGCACACATGGTTCTGCAGGTCATCTGTAGCAGTTTGATATTATTTATGAATCCCAAAAAAGATATTTGATTATGTTTGTAAACAGGTCTGTTCCTTGGGGTATAATACCCTTTGATTGCATTGGATTCGGCTGAGATGCCTTTGATTAAATTATGTTAAGATTAGGGCTTGATTCAACCATGTCATTAGGCCGTGCAGGGTTGAGTCCCTGCCCCCTTTCACAGACTATATAAACCAGACTCTCAATCAAGAACAGAGAGAAGTAGATACACGGAGAAGATACACAGAGGATCCTGTGGTCCCAAGAAGAGAGATGAACCTGACTGTTTACAACGGACCTTGGGAAGAGATCAGAAGCAGCTGAGCCTGGAAAGAAATGAGCCCCAGTGAAAGAGAGATAAGCCCTATACCAGCCTACAGCTGAGATTGGAAGAACCTGGGACCATGGAGCCTTATGGGCAAGGAGGAAGGCTGAACCCTCACAGATATTGCAAGCTGCCTTGCATCAACATGTAGCAACAGACTTTGGATAGAAAGTGCCTCTTATGGTACCTTGAGTTGGAGGCTTTAGAACCTTGTGACTGTAAGCTTCTATCCCAAATAAATACCCTTTATAAAAGCCAACAGATTTCTGGTATGTTGCATCAGCACCCCCTGGCTGACTAACATATCATCTATGGGATTTTCTGATATAGGCTGGGCCCAGCTGGGAGGCTTTGCTCCAACCTTCACATCTGTGGGTAGGCCTCCCATGTCTCTCATACTCCTTGGACCAGTGGACCAGTGGGGCAAATTCTTCTCATAGTAACTGCAGAGATATGAGAGTGCAAGCAGAAATACGCAAGACCTCCAAGCAACTAGGATTGGAACTAGCACGATATTATATCTGTTCCTTTCTATTGACTAAATCAAGAAACCTGGCAAAGTCCAAAGTTATTAAACATGAAAATACTCTGCCGTGACTATACCCTAACAAGGGTCTGGTCTCATTCTATAACTTCCATCTCATTCTATCAGGCCTCAATTTTACCATCTATAAAGTGAGGGACTAAAGTTGGTTGGACAGTAGAATCATTTGAATAGTATGATTTTAATTAATCTGATGTGAAAGTGCGTATATGATTATGTCATTTCTCTGGCCTGCAATTCTAGGAAAGCAGTTATTTCCCTAAGAACAAATTAAGAAAAAATAAATAGAATATTTTGATCATTAGCTTTATTCTAAATTATTTCCCCAATCTTTCTTTCCATTTTTGTTTAATAATTAACAAATATGGAATAGTATATCTCTGCTGCACCAGCTAAGAGCATCTCAGTTTTATGCAGTTGAAACATACTGTTCACTCAACAGCTCCATCCAAGTGCCAGGAATAACAGGGGCAAGTGGGAAGAGGAATGAATCTCTCTGATTTTAAGGATAGTTTATGCCTTTCATTTTGTCTTCTATCTCCAAATATGAATATGCTCCACAGTTGGAATGTGCTTTCCTGCAGAAAGAACATGCTGCAATCTATGTCTCATGGCTCATGCCATCAGTACCCTGCTGCTATCTACCAAAGCGATAATGTGGTGTAGTCTTTTTGATTTTGCCCGGTAGAAACTCTGCTACAGCAGGTAACTCATTTTTTGGTGTTCTGGTACCAAATTGTAATTGAATGCTTGAATGGTAGTCATATTCTATTCCAAATGGTTTTAGTTGTTCACATCTTCAGTGTTTTAATGCAAAACAGAAACACACAAAAATACACACATAGAGAAATTCACACATGAACAACTAAACCTGGGAAACCTAAGAAATCAAGCCTCAGTTTCCTCATCTGAGAAATGGAGAATACATTATCTATCTTAGAGAGTGGAGGTTTAAAAAAAGTCGTATCACAAATACAAGAAGCATAGCTGAAAATGGATGCTCAGTAATTACTCCTTTCCTTTCACTCTACTGTGAGTTGGCTAGAGCTAATACAAGGGAAAAATACTTAACCACTTTTGGCTTCATTTTTTTCACCCAAAGAGGGTTTTAAACTAGGTCCTCTAAAGTGGCCCAGTGCTCAGATGTCTCACCAGACAGCCCATAATCAGATATGAGATTATGGGACTGCTTCTATTTTAGGGCTGTAATTTCTTTTAAAGCTCTATGATGCCTAGAACCGCTGGGAATTTGGATGATCAAAACATAATAAGTAGAGTTATGGTGATAAACTTTATTTCATCAGCTATAGCAGTAATAGCAAGAGAGAGACAGAGAGAATAGAGTGTAACTGGACATTTAGAGTGGCTTCTGAATTTCCACTGAGTTCTTGGGTTCTTTCTTTATGAAATAAATTTTCATAACATTAATTTTTAATTGCAGTCCTTTTTGCTCTGGATTTTAATCTTTTTAGGTAGCAAAACTTGGCTAATCCTTGCAAATCATTTTTTAAAAAGATTTATTTATTTATTTATTTATTTATGCCCCCCCCCCCGTGGCTTGTTCCATTCTTAGCAGTCTCTTCTCTGCGTCCATTCACTGCATGTTTTTTTTCCCTCTGTATCTTCTTGTCTTCCTTTGCTGTGTCATCTTGCTGAACCAGCTCTCTGAGGTGCAAGGGCCATCAGCTCTCCATGGCGCACGGGCCAGCTTGCCTTCACAAGGAGGCCCTGGAACGCGATCCCAGGGCCTCCCATATGGTAGATGGGAGCCTAACTAATTGAGCTACAGCCACTTCCCTGCTTATCATTTTTAACTTCTGCATGTGTAAGAGTCATCTCACATGGCTCCCGTTTCCCGGGAGTGTGACCTACATTGTCTCATCAACAGCCATTTGAAGTCTAGAATTTTACCTTAAAAGATCATGAAGTTGCTTAATTCACTTCAAAATATCTCTTGTTTTCATAGAAAATTATCTGTTTTGAAGTGTTCAAGAACACTTATGTACCAGTTATGTTATATGGTTACCTTGATGCTTCATGAATTGTGTATCTTGAGGGGTACTTGTCTACTGGCCTGAGAAACTCAGGCCATGGGTACATGAACTATGAAAGCTACTCAATGATATAAGTAAATTTGAATTTGTCTTTCCTTTCTTCATCAAACACACTGAAAAAAGGTACCTCTATTAAGACTATTTTGATGTAAGGGAACCATAATAGCAGTGTTTTTCTGTTATTTATACTGCACAGAATTTTGATAACAATTGATCATATGCTAAGTCCAAAGCAACATGAAAATGACCTTGCCTTATAGAATTTCCTCATTGTAATACAATTTTAACCACATTAGCCTCATTTTCTATCTAGAGTTCTGGGTTGAATAGATTGCCCCCAAACTTCATGTCTACCCGGAACCTGTGAATGTGACTTTATTTGGAAAAAGAGTCTTTGCAGATAATATTAGTTAAAATGGGGACATTCTGGGTTAGAATGGTCCTTAATCCAATATGACTGGTGTCCTTATAAAATGAAATAGGCAGACAGACACAGAGGGAACATGGTCAAGTAGTGATATGCTCGTGTTAAGGAAAAAAAAGTGAACCGGAAAATGTTACACAGTCAAGAATGACACGTTTTGGGGAGGGGGATGTGCTGTTATAGCAGGGGAGAGAGAGCAGGACTCTAATCTGTGGAAGGGCAGCAAGCTTTTTAAGGGCTGGGAGTGGAATGGAGGAAAAGATCTGGAAGATAGTAAGGGGGGTTGGTGATCCCTGGGATGGGTGAGTGATTTACTGAGGCTGTTATTAGGACCACTTGTTCAGAACGTTTTCCTTCTTAATAAGTAGGCTGCCTGAAGTCTGTAGTGTATGGAGGAAGGAGGAGGGAAATAAGGAATTGCCGAGTTAGGAGCCTCTCAGGCTTTTGGGTAGTCGGACTGAGAAGGAGAGGTGAGGGGGAGGTCAGGGGTGGGATGGATATTACAATCAATTGTCTGAAATTGTCTTTTATTCCTTTCTTTCCCTACAGTCTGAATTGTTTCTCTCTGCATTCTCACAGCCGGCGGCTTGGCCAAGAGAAAGGAAAACACTCTCGATCACAGCCCCAAGCCAGGAAATGCCAAATATCGCTGGCAAGCACCAGAAGCTAGAAAAGGTAAGGAAGGATTCTTCCCTAGAGCCTTCCGAGGAAGCATGGCCCTGCCAACTCCTTGAATTCAGACCTCTAGCCTCCAGAATTGTGAGGATAAATTTCTGTTGTATTAGTCCTCGTAGTGTATGGGTCTTTGTTAAAACAGTTCTAGGAACTAGTTGCATTAGGTTGAACCACAAACTCCAATTTAGACATGTTTTTAATTTTAATTCGTGTCCCTGTGTGTGAACCCATTTAAGACAGAACTTTTTGAAAATGTTATTTTTAGTTAAGTTGTGGCTCAACCAAATGAGGATGGGCCTTAATCTGCATTACTGGAGGCCTTTACGAGTAGGAGAAATTTAGACATAGTTAGAGAAGGCTACCGGGAGGAGCCTGAAGCCTGAACTCGGGGTAATCTGGAAGAGAAAGGAGAGGACTCCTCACTGTGCTGGGAAAGCCAAGGGATCCAAGGAGTGCCAGCAAACCAGTGCCAAAATTCTACTGACCTCGGGAGAAAGCATGGTCTGGCAAACACACCTTGATTTGGACTTTTGGTCTCTGAAACCCTGAGTCGATAAGTTTTTGCTGTTTAAGCCAAAACCAGTGTGTGATATTTATCAAAGCAGACCGGCAAAAACTATATCAGTTTTTGTTACCAGAAAGTGGGTTGCTACTATGACAAATACCTAAAAATAAGAAAGTAGCTTTGAAATTGGGTATTGGGTAAAGCAAGTAAAAATTTTGTGGTGCTTGATAGCAAAAAACTAGATTTCCCTGAAAAGACTCTTGGTAGGAAAATGGACATTAAATGAACTTCCAGGGAGGCCTTAGAAATAAATGATGAATGTGTTACTGGAAACTGGAGAAAGGCGATTCATTTTATAAAGTAGCAGAAAACTTTGTGAAATTAGGTTCTGATGTTGGATGGAAGGCAGAACTTGGAATGGATGAACTTGGATATTTAACTGAGGAGATTTCCAAGTTAAGTTTGGGAAGTGTAGCCTATGCATGTTATATATGTGTATTTTCTTACCTCTGGATGGTATTACCAATTTCACTTATAAAATCCCTTAAAGGAGCTCTATTCTAATTGGCTTAGAGATAAATAACTACTTACATAAATTAAATCCTCCTAAAATCTCAGGAATTAAAGAAACTAAACTTGTAATATTTACAATGTTTAAATGAAATATTCTTCTAAAAACTAACCCCAAATGTTTTAAAGAGATTATATTGTTGGTTTAATAAAAGTAGCCATGCTTTCTATCAGTATTAGGTATATCCAAGCACACATTTTGATTCTACTTCCTAAAGATTTATAGATTTAGGTCAACCTATAAATAAGCTAGTGTTAAATTTACTCGATATTTAAGATGATCAAATATTGTAAGTTTGCAGTTAGCCATACTGAGTCATTATTTTGAGAAAACTTTATTTCAACAGTAATTGTGTTTTGTAGGATGTCAGCTTAAAGACAGATTCCAAGATCTTTTGATAACTTAAAACTTAGGTTTATGCTAAGTTAAGTACGTAAAGCATGTAGGAAAAATACATTGTTGTTAAGAAAAAAGAGTAGTTCTGCCCTAAATTAAATGATTAGTTGTTGTAGAATGAGAAAGAGGAAAGTGTGGGATAAACTTAAATCAATGTGAAGAGTTACAGAAAATTTGGAAAAGGAGCTTCATTTCTCATGGTCAAATCTGGGTGAGATTTAATGGATTTATTTATAAGATTTTTTTAGAAAAGCTTTATTTTCAAATAATATACTAGAGTAAAACTAGAATTCTTTTCTCTGTTAAAATGACAAATTTTCTTGGATTATTGGTCTGTGCTTAATAAAAAGTTGTAAAAGTTTTTTCTTTACCTTCTGAATAATTGGCCTCAAAGACAAATATTCTGGGTCTTAGAGTAATTTCTTGTACTTTATGTTGACTTTTTTATGTCCTTGATTGTTTAAGAGACTCAAGTCTTCTCAGTTTACATTTCTATTTTTTATTTTTAAAGAAGCTTAGGATTACATAAATGTCACATAAACATATAGGGAGGGAGCAGATGTGGCTCAAGCAGTTGAGTGCCTGCTTCTCACATGCGTGGTCCTGGATTCAGTTCCCAGTGCCTCCTAAAAACAAACAAAGAAATAAACAACAAGCAAACAAAAAACCAACTCAAGGGAGCCAATGTGGCTCAGTGGTTAAGCCCTGGCTTCCCACATATGAGGTTCTGGGTTCAATCCCTGGCTCTGGTACCTCAGAAAAAAAAACCAAAAAACAAAAAACTAGGGATTCCCATATGCCCCATTCCCTCCCCCTCCCAAAGTTCCCCACGTTAACAACATCTTTCATTAGTGTGGTACATTTGTTACAATTGATGAACACACATCGAAGCATTGCTACTAGTCATGTACTATAGTTTACATTATAGTTTACACTCTGCCCTGCATGACTTTATAGGATATGTTAAATTGTTTAATGACCTGTATCAGTCAATGTTATGTCATGCAGGACAATTCTAATGTCCTGAAAATGTCCCCGTGTTATACCTATTCTTCCCTCTCCCTCCTCTCAGAACCGCTGGTGGTCACTATATTTATGTCAATGATAAAAGTTCTTCTTTTGCTAGAATAATATCTATAATAGAATAATAAGTCTAATTTAGTCTATTGTTCATTCCCCAATCTTGAGGATTTTGAGATGGTGATGCCCACTCTGTTTTCAATTGAGAGGGGACTTAGATACCATGGATGGGACTATCTTGCTTGCAGTTGCAGACACTCTCTATTCCTTAGGATAGGCATTGTCCATTATCCTCTCCTTGTTAGTTGCCCTAGGTGAATCCAGTGAAGTACAGAATAGGTGTTGCCACTCTGCTGAGATTCAGGGCTCCACTAGCACATGAACAGACCAAAGATTTAAATCTCTGGGTCATATTTAGTAAGTATAGTGCTAATTATAGGTTAAAATAAATGAATATGTTTAGGTGTTCATGGGGCATTGTCATGGTGGTGGAGACCAATACAATAACCAAAAGAATATTGAATTCCCATCCTGGGGAGTACTGCTACATTCTCTAATAGAATGGCAAGAATCCCCTGAGTACATGGACAGTGCCTAGTGAAGGAAGACAGACCATTGCACCAGGCCCTTGATATTGATGATCCTTGTGAAATTGAAACTTAGCTAGTATTATATAATGCCTAAGAGTTATCCCCTGAAATCTTCCTTGTTGCTCAAATGTGGTTTTTCTTTAGGGCAAACTCACTACATAAATGCACTACCTTCCCCCCACTATGGGACATGACTCCCAGGAATGAGCCTCCCTGGCACCAAGGGTTGATTACCAAGGCACAACTAGCAATGCATCTGGAAAAATACTTTGACCAAAAAGGGGGAAATATTAAATACAAATGATTTTGTATTTATGGCTAAGAGATTTCAGATTGAGTCTGGAGGTCATTCCAGAGGTTATGGATTATGCACTTTTCAGCAGGATCTTATTGACTACCACAGTAAATATTGTCTCAAACAGTGAGGGTCCTGAGGACTCTAGAGATATCCAGGCACTATAAGCAGGGCAGGTAAGCTCAGGAATTTGGCACCCTATAAATGGGCATTACTTTGGAATTTATGCTTCCCAGAGTAACGGAGTTAGACTCATTTATAGTTTCCCTACACATGGCTCTTCTGCCCCTTTTATAGGTCTTCTCACTTTTCAGAGAACTAAGTTTTTTTTTTTTTCCCACTCATGTTACCTTCTTTACAGGCATACTTCAGAGATATTATGAATCCAGGTACAAACCACTGAAATAAAGCATATATCTAAATAAGGTAGGTCATATGCACTTTTTTGGTTTCCCAGTACATATAAAAGTTGTTTATACTATACTTTAGTCTATTAAAGTGTGCAATAGCATTAACGAAAAAATGCAAATACCTTATAATAAAAATTTATTGCTAAAAAGTGCCAACCATCCTCTGAGCCTTCAGCAAGTCCTAATTTTTTGCTGGTGGAGGGTCTTGCCTTGATGTTCATGGCTGCTACTGATCAGGGTGATCACTTAAGGTTGGGTGGCTGTGGCAATTTCTTAGGGAAACAATGAAACTTGCTGCACTGAACAACTCTTCTCTTCACAAGATTTCTCTTTAGCATGTGATGCTGCCTGATAGCATTTTACCCAAAGTAGAACTTTCAAAATTAGAGTCAGTCCTCTCAATACCTAAGACTGCTTTATCAATTAAGTTTATGTAACTTTGTAAACGCTTTGTTGTCATTTCACCTATGTTGACAACATCTTCACCAGGTTTAAGCTCACAAAACCATAAGAAGCAACTCCTCCTCTACTCAAGTTTTATCATGAGATTGCAGTAATTCAGTCATATTTTCAGGCTCCTCTTCTAATGCTAGTTTGCTTGCTATTTCTATCACATCTGCAGTCATTTCCTTTACTGAAGTCTCGAACCCCCCATTCATGGTCAAATTACTGTTAAAAACAACTGGGAGAAAATTAATTTTAGGGGGTGTACACACACAATATCATCTGGCCCATTACTAGAGGATGAGCTATAGTACCTTGTTGCAAATATTGAGACTTAGGAAGACAGGCAGTTATGTCAGGCAGTTGTACTGAATCATTTAATGGCAACAGATTCAGAAAGCACACTTTAAGGAGAAAAAAAAAAGCTGAAATCTGATTTGGCATTCTAGTTTGACCTCTCTTTATATTACTGGGAAGATTTTTAAGGAGGCAGATATGACTAGCACTTCCATTTCATCTTCATAAAATAAAAATCTCCCAATAGAAAAGCTATTAAAAATGATCAGATAGAAAACTTTTTAATGGAATACTAAAAGTTTTGGAAGTTTTTCTATAATAGTGCTTTCCTTTCCTGAAGTGTATGGCTTTAATCTACTGGCTTGATTATAAGCATAATTTTTACTCATGCGTGACTAGGCCTTTTAAATCTCATTTCTCAAATTGGAGGCGTATTAAATTATAATGAAAAGATTAATTCTTTTTGTTGTCGGGAATTCTATATCTAACTATAAATTTTGATCTTGTGTAATTGTCTTTTCTTCCTCATTTTCTGTGGCTAGTATTATTATGTTTGATTCCTTCATTTATTATTCTTAAACTCAGAGCTAATATAATATTGATTTTTTGAAGCTATGTTTTGCTGAAAATTGAAAGCATTTTTCAGATCAAATGAGATACTATTTCTTTGCTAAATTTTTTTGAATAAGATGAATTGCTGGCATGATGGAATATCTAGGAAAAGTACTGATGCTTTCTATGAAAGCAATATCATAAAGATTTGTTGGAAGGGAGAATTTCACAAATAATACTTTGAGAAACATGTGGATACCTGAAATCACTTTATTTCCTTAGCCTAAATAAATGGTTAGGGAAAGTGGGGGTAACATCCAAGAGGCAATAATTGTAAGAATCCCTGATGTGGACTCTATTTTAGTGATCATTTTCCAGGGTGAGGACTAGAGTGAGGCACTTTTAAAATTTTGCACCCTAGATACCTCTCTGGCCTCACTTTAGTCCTGGCACTACCATTTTCAGGGTCACCACTTACAAAATGATTTAGTAATTGCCTCATACTTTTCTATTTACTCTTCTTGAATCTCCAACCTTAGCTTTCAGAACTTCTTTGCATCTCACCATCCATCCCTCTGTACATATAAAATTATCACATTCTTTTTAATAAAAGCTAAATAACCTATCATTGAGGGTAAACATTTCTTCCCTTCCTATAGAAATGCTAGAATCTCATGCTCTGCCATTTTCATCCTCATATTTTGTATCATATATGAATATGCAGCACAGTATAAAGAATGTGTATTTTGAAGAATAGATAAGTCCATTCCTAATATTTGTGGGACCCAGGAATAGTTCAGATGGAAGTCCATATGCAGGGATGTCTAAATATATGAGCATTATAAATTAAGCAAACTGATAAACAAAAATATATTCTCTCTTCCTACATTGATAAATAGTCTTCCTCATGACCTAGAAGACCATGTTCAAATTTAAGATATTTAAACTCCCTGGAGTTCTGAACTGAAACATGACAGCATGGAATGATGTGGCTAAGGGCCCATCCCTTTTCTTCCTGTATCAAAGTTCTCCAGAGAAACAGAACCACTGGGATTAATTATAAGAACTGACTCATTTGACCACAGGAACTTTTAAGGCTGAATTCCATAGGGCAGGCTACAAGCTGGAAACTTTGAAAAAGGTAATTTTGGAATCTGGCACGTTTGAACTCTGTAGGGCAGGCCATAAGCTGGAAACACTAAGGAAAATGAAGTTATGCTCCCTGGGAGAATTTGGCTGGTTGAAGCAGAGGCAGAAGTTCTTTCTGACTTCTGAAATCCTTAGTTCTCACTTTAAGACATTCAACTGATTGGATGAGGACATTCCCCTCATTGCTGAGGGCAATCTCCTTTGTTGATTGTAGATGCAGTCAACTGTAGATGCACTCAACTGACTAATGATATAATTTCATCTTTGAAATACCTTCACAATAATCATCAGGCTAGTGCTTGCTTGACCAAACAACCACACACTATAACCTATCCAACTTGACACATGAAATTAACCATCACACTTCCCATCCCTGGATTTGAATTGCAAGGGATTTCTTTCTTTTTTTTTTTAGGATTAGATTTTTTTTTTTTAATTCATTTTTAAAAAAATATTACATTAAAAAAATATGAAGTCTCATTCAACCGTCCCTACCCCCTACTCCCCCACAGCAACATTCTCTCCCATCATCATGACACATCCATTGCATTTGTTAAGTACATCTCTGGGCATCACTGCACCTCATAGTTAATGGTCCACATCATAGCTCACACTCTCCCACGTTCCATCCAGTGGGCCCTGGGGGGATCCACAATGTCACGTAATTGTCTGTGAAGCACTACCCAGGACAACTCCAAGTCCTGAAAATGCCTCCACATCTCATCTCTATCTCCCATTCCCCGCTCCCAGCAGCCACCATTGGCCACCCTTCCCACACCAATGCCACATTTTCTCTGTGGACCTTGGATTGGTTGTGTCTATTGCACATCTATGTCAAGAGGGGGCTTAGATTCCACATGGATACTGGATGCAATCCTCCTGCTTTCAGTTGTAGGCACTCTAGGCTCCATGGTGTGGTGGTTGACATTCTTCAACTCCATGTTAGCTGAGTGGGGTAAGTCCAATAAATCAGAGTGTAGGAGTTGAAGTCTGTTGAGGTTCAGGGCGTGCCTATCATATTGTCAGTCCAGAGATTCAAATCCCCTAAATATATCTTAAACCCCAACACCAACTACAATTCCAGTAAAGTAGCATGAAAGTCTTGTGAAAAGAGATCCCATCTGAGTCCAGTTCCATCATGCAGAAACACCGGCTCCAAAGAAGGACCAACTGACATGGCAGTGAACCCCATCTGCCATGACCATAGAACCCGTGAGTCTCTTTAGCCCTCGAAAGAACCAATACCTGGGGCTGTATCTACTTTATCTGTGTCTGAGACTCTGCTCAGGTGTGCATAAGGGCAATCCTTCTGACAACCTCCAGACTCTTTTTTAGAGACTCATAGCCATATAGACTCATTTCTCCTTTCCATTTTCTCCTTACATCAGGTCAAACAGCATTTTAAAGTCATGTTATTATATGTAGACAGGGATATTCTGCTGATCCACGTTGAACCTTTCATTCAAAGTCATTTTCTAGTTGCATCTTCAGCTGGTATTTGGTAGTGATCCCTCGGTGCCAGGGAGGCTCATCCCTGGATGTCATGTCCCACGCTGGGGGGAATGCACTGCATCTACATGCTGAGTTTGGCTTCGAGACTGGACACATTTGAGTAATATGAAGGCTGTCAGGAGGAAACTCCCAGGCACAATGCTGTTCTAGGCCTTGTTCTTATTTTAGGCGTATAGGCTCACAAGCATAGTCATTAGTATCAGGAGCCCACTGTTGGACCCTCATTCCTTCCTGGTTCTTACCGTTGCACCTGGGGGACTGCCGCTGCTCCCCTAGGGACCACGACAGAGCACCCCCGGCCAGGAACCCAGTACCCCCCCAGCTGTTGTTTTTAATTGTTTCCACTATGAGTATATCCAGACATTACCATGCACCCTGGACATATGCCCTGTATAACTAACTCCCTGTCGACCATATATAGCCTGTCAATAACATCCCATACCAGTATTCTTCCGCCGCCATTGTTGAACCACTCTGTGATCCAAAACTTCCTGTAAAGCGAAGCCCAATATAATGTCAGGTTCCCTTACTAGTACAATGGAATATAGCGATGAGTTTAAAGGTTAGATCTAGAGTACATATTGATTTGGAAAAATTCTACATCCTATCTTTTTCTTTTCTTTTTTCCTAATTATTGAGCTTCTCTTCACAAGAGTCTTAGATCACAGTAATTCATATATACAATATACAGTACTCCCACACATCCACCATAAAACCTTTTCCCTTCCACAGCGATAATCTTTTAACTTATTCATATCATATTTACTGAAACTGATGTACAGACTCCAAAATAATAGCTTTCAAACAAGGTGGCATCTGTGCTTACAATGTGGTCCATACTTCAGGATATACAGTTTTCTAAATTTTTCAGTTATCCTATGTTTTACATTATGGTTTACATTATTAGTCTGTTGTCCCCTATATGTTTTTGGTGTAATATTACATGTTTTATATTCATCCTCGTGTACTCTCGCGAAACTCCTCTCTTGCCCCCACATTTAACTTGGTTCCATCCATTCAACATCCATTTTCCCCTCCCCTTGGGGCCCACAGCCACAGCCAATCTCCATTTCCTGAGGAGCCACGTCCAGAGATACTTGCAGCAGTGTTCAGGGCCTGACTTTCTCAACTGCCCTAATGCCCTGGGAGCCACCCTTTCTCTCGAGAGATACAGTTCTCTCTATTTGATGGCATTAGTCCTCCCCAGGATGTGGGTCCACCCCAACTCTCACTTCTTGGGTCTCTACCCAATGGTACAACCCACCCTGGCAAAATGAGCATTCAGACATTCCCCAGGAGTGCAAGGGATTTCTTGTACAAATGTGTGGATGCCCTTCACTTGCATGTTCCAGTTCTATCCATGTTTCTCTCTCACCTGGGAACTCACACCCTTACAGTGCAGTCAACCTTTAGGAACAAAGACTGTGAAGAGGCCTGAGTAGGCCTAGAAGTAGGAGCAGGCCAGCTTGGGTTGACAATTCTGGGTGCTAGTTGATAATAGTATAGTTCTGAAAGGGGATTTGGAGTGCAGATATATGGAAGGGAGCTCCCTGAGAGGAGGGCCAGAGGGGGGTCCTTTAGAGTAAAGGATCCAAGGCAAGAGTTCCTCTTATTCGAGACTAGGCAATACTGTAGATAGACTTTTGTTTAGATCTCCTGTGTATCAATTATTAACCGTGCATCCTTAGACAAGTTATTTCACCATTTTAAGTGTTGGTCTGGAGCCAGAATGCTTGGATTTGAATTTGTCCTTTACCAATAAGTTGTAAGTTATAGTATGACATTGTGCCAAACACTTAACCTCCTGTTTCTTGGTTTTCTCATCTGAAATTAGAGGTAGTAATAGTCCCTACCTCAGAGGATTATTATGAGGACTAAGCTAGTTAATATTTCTAAAGTGCTCAGTACCCTTTCTAGCACTAATAAGCATTGCATGTTTGTTAAAAATGTAAAATGACTAGCTTCCTCATTTGTGAAAATGGGGAGAATAATAGCATGTATTGCATATGATTGTGGCAATCATTAAAAAAAGATAATGACTACAAAGTGGTTATTTAATGCCTAATGCTTGGTAATACCAAGTGTATCAAATTATTAAATAAAATGAAAAAAGTTTTGAAAATGTAACTCAGGAAATATACATCACTATATTAAGCTTACAATATTTTTTAGATGGATTCACTTTTATGTAGTATATGTGTTTAAATGACTTTTCTTTTACAATTAACAGCAACTGGCAAGTTTGTCTAGTTTTGCTTAAAAGTTAAAAAATATGTATATTCCCCTTTAACAGATTTTTGTGGTTTTTGATGAATAACAATATGAGCAGCTGTAAAACTCTATTGTTTTCTTGCTATTGAGAACTAACCTAATCACTTGTGGTATGGCCATCCTGGTGCAAAAGAACTGGGCCTTTCTTTATACAGTGAATGCAAGGGGTAGTAAGATATTAATACTCACACATACAAACCCAAGTTGTTTCTCCCCAAAGCAGTCTTTCACCCAGCAGAACAAATACTTGAGTGATTGATTAACTTCATATTTACAGAAAATTGGTCTGCCGGGTGAATGAGAGTACATATCATCTCTCTTCTTCAGGAAGTTGCTTTAGACAAGAACTTGAGAACAGATCATTTTCTTTGTTATTTATTTTTCTTAAAAATGGAGAATAAAGGACAGAATTTGACATTTACTCAATGCCCAGAAAAGACAGGTGGGATTCCTGATTTTGGATAATAAAAAAATGGCAAATTTCTCTCTAAAGTTTCTAGCATGGTCCATTCCTCTAAAATAATTTTATACATGGCCTACAATAGTTCAAAAAGTCATATGCTGTCTTGATATACTGTTCTTTATAGTTAACAAGTTTAGCTTAAAATATTCATAATTTATTAGGTGGAAATAGAGATGTTATGTCATCTTTTAAAAGCTATTTTTTGGGAGAAGACTAACTAAGGAGATAGATTATTTAGATTTGCAAGGCATGCTGATATATTTAAATTGATTCAGCCTGGTAAGTTACTAGCAAGCTTATTTTAAATTATTTATTGTGTATGTGTATATATGTATACATATACAATAAACATATAAAACATATTTCACATATTTAAGAAAAATTAAAACATATTTCCTATATACATTATATATATATAACTTTTAAGTTTTCTTACTGTTTTGAGATTAATGGTCCTGTTGCTAACTATTTTATGAGGACACTTACCACTCTGCCCCCAAATAGAAAATGTCTGTGTATTTAAAACTAAACTCCAGCTTCTCTGAAATGCCATCAGTCAAAGAATATATGCACAGTGCATTGAGATATAACAAGCTATAAAGTTGGAATGATACATTTGGGCCCAAGAATCTCTTTCTCAGACCAAAGGTTGACTTGAATCAAAATCCTTTATTACATGAAAAGTTAGCCTTTCAAAGATTCATAAAACATTTGAAAAACATATACTTTTTAGTTTTACCCTTTTGGCCATTTTGAGACTTAAAGCAATTACAAATTTCTGACTTGTTTTTGTGTAGCATATCTGACCAAAAAGAAATCAGTAAAATGTGGCCTCACCCAAGTTAAAGATATAAATACAAAAACACAAACTCTTCTCTCATTTACTATAATATGTTTCTTGAAATATGTTATGAGGCTGGAATATAATAATTTAAAGCCCCTCCAACTTATATAGTACCTGGTAAAATGCTAATAGCAACTTCCTATCACTCCCCACACTTTACCCACATTTGAGGGTTTGTCTTCTCTCTCACACACACATTTCTATCTTTCTCTCCTTTGTTTTTGTTTTTTTCAGCCAAAAAATTTTGGTCAAATTGATGATAAATAAATGATTCAATAAATTACATCCAAATAATACCTTTTTGAGGTGTCTTTAATCTTAGGCCTATTCGTGTTTAAGATATGTACACTATAGTTTCATTAATGGTAAGGGCCATGTATTAGTTAAACTAATGTTAGTTTTTGTAGTAGACACACCCCGAATACATAGTGGTACTAGAATGATTGGTGCTTATTTCTTGTTCACATAAAGTTTAAAATATGTTTTCATAATAGGCAGGTAGCTCTCCTATGAGTGAGTAATTTGGGGACATAGGCTGTTTCTAACTCATGGCTTTTCCATCTTTAAGTAGTCCCCATGATCACAGTACAAGTCTATCAGTCTGACCAAAGAACAAAAAAGACAGGATAGTGAATTGAAAGTTTTAATAGGCCAGGCTGAGAAATGACTTCCAACTCTTTTCTCACATTCCATGGCTTGAACTTAGTTACATTAACATATTAATACAAGGGGAATCTCTGATATGTAGTACAACTGTGTGCTCAGAAGGAGTGAGAATGAATTTAGCTTCACAGGAGGTGCAAATTAGACCTCCAGAAAACTATAGAATAATCTAAAAGTAACAATTAAATTCTTGTTAAGTTAAAATAACTTACTAATGTGTTAATTTGTGTGAAATGGGTTAATGGATTTTTAGTACAAGTTGAAAACTTGAGACACAGGATCAATCATGAAAGCCGGGTTTGTCCATGACATAATGTGATACTGTAAAATTAATTAAATTTAATTAAATATAGATAAATGAAAACAGGATAGCAGAGGTTCGAGTCAGAAATCTTGTCCAATAAATATTAATATCACTGAAGAGAAGGGAACCTGTTATGCTGCATAAATTTATAGATTAATTTTAGGAATGAGACACTAATATTACAAGGGCTAGCACATGAGATGCTGGGGAAGTGGTATTCAGAATAGGAGGGAAAATGACCTCAGTGATAGATAAACATTATGACATTCCTCTGAGGGCATATATATCATTGCCACAAAACCAAGAAGGCTAATGGGTAGATTATAACAAACTCTTGGGAAAATAGTATGAAAGTGAAAACTGTTCAGCGTAGTCACCAGTGAGATTATAGTCACCTTGGATAGTGGTTCATTTTGTGCTCTGTTCAAAGGTGTTGGGCTTGTGTTCTGCAGGCTTATCCATGTATCCAGGGGCAGGGTTGGATCAGCCAGGAGGAAGGGGAGTATTTTCTTCACAAAAGCTTTCACATTGCCCCCTGAATCACTGAGTATGTGGGGATGGCAGACACATTTCTTACTCATCCATCCAGAGGATGCCCCCAAATTACTGAGTACTTTTAATACTACTCATATATGTTTGATTGTAGGAGTGATTTGATCATACATCCTTAGTTCAAGTCCAGAGATTAATGGGCTTTTTTAACCTGCACAAATTTCCTATTTTCCATTGTTGTGATGACTTCAGGGATAAGAAGCTAGACCTGATGTCTCACATGTTCACTTCTCTCTTATGAAAAACACAACAACACAAAACTATGAAAGAGTATTCTGTAATTTTGTTTGTTCTTCTTTAGCTGAAAAAAATTATATGTCAAGAGTAGGATTACCAGATTAAATAAATTACATTAAATATTTCAGATATTGAAGGCATACTAAAAAAAATCATTCTTTATCTGATATTCAAATTTAACTGGGCACCTGTGATGGTTTTGAACTGTATCTACCTCAGAAAAGGATGTTCTTAAATCTAATCCATTCCTGTGGGTATGAACCCAGTATAAGTAGGACATTTTGATGAGGTTACTTCAGTTAAAGTGTGGTCCAAATCAATCAGGATGGCTCTTAATTCTATTGCTGGGGTCTTGTATAAGAAGTATGAAATTCATGCACAGAGAGAAAGAGAGAAAGCCACAGGAAGCAAGAAGCTGAAACAGAACACAGAAGAGAAAGAAAGGACTGGGAGAGGCTGCCATGTGCCTTGCCATGTGACAGAGGAATCAAGCTTCACCGGCAGCCAGCCCCAGAACACCACAGTCTTTGGGGAGAAAACATTGCCTTTATGATGTCTTGATTTGAACATTTTCCCAGCTTCAAAATTGAGCAAATACATCCCCACTGTTGAATTCTACCCACTTACTGGTGTTTGCTTAAGCAGCCTAGGGAACTAAAACAACATACTTTATTTCTATTTCCTAAATCTAATAACCCTTGACAAGAGCAAACTTGTGATCTTGAAAATAAAGGATCAGCAATCACTTTTAATGAACTCAGATATTTGAAATTTAAGCATATTAAATCAAGCACTCAGTATTTTAATTATTAAGTATAATTTCTTACAAGTATTCCTACTTGCTTCTACCTAATGAAGAGTGTAAATAAAAGAGAATTGCATTCAAGAAAACTCTTATTGATTAGATAATCTGATACCTGTGAAGAGCAAATGTCAGGTCATGTATCAGGTAAATTATAGAAATTAAACATCATTTGTGGTCCAATGAATAGCAAATTATAGAATATGTCCTCTTAAAATATAAAAAATGCTGTCTTTTCTCTCAACTTTATACTAAATATACATGCTATTCAGAATTAAAATCATGACATCATCTTTAATCTCCTCTACATTTCTTTTCTAAGTGTAAAGTCTATTCACATTTCCTTTAAAGTGTTTTCATAATTACCTTACTTTCTTTTCTCATTACTCTGGACCATAAATAAGTTGCCAATAACTGGAATGGCTGCTCTTCCTACTACTATGCCTTTAGTATCTCTGTTCTCAAATACTTTTTTTTCATTAAAAATTTTTATTGAACTATGTCATTCATACATGAACATGCATAAACAAGTGTATAGTAAAAATTGTGAATTTACAAAACAAACATGCATAACATAATACAGGGCTTCCATATATCACCCCACCACCAGTACCTTACATTGTTGTAAAACATTAAATACATTTTGATAAACCACTGAAGTTAATCTGCCTTAAACCTTACATTTATCATTCTGTTCTCTAACAGCTTTCTAGTTCCTACTGCTTTCCAAGATATTTTGACTTTTTATTAGTACCTACTAATATTATTTCCAATTTCTCTGCAACACATATTATTCTTTTACTTTCTGCAATGTTGATTGTAACCTCAATTCAATCCCATATCTAGGGCAGGAATCATGCCTCAGGAACACTTTACTGCAAGAGTTCTTGAGGTCTTGCATCTTCTGAACCACATTCATGCACATTCAGTGCTGTGGTGGTTTGAAATTGTATGGACCCCAGAAACAATCTTCTTAAATTTAATCCATTCCTGTGAGTGTGAACACACTGTAAGGAGGACATGTTGATGAAGCTACTTCAGCTAAAGTGTGACTCAACTAAACCAGGATGAATCTTAATCCTATTACTGAAGTCCTTTACAAAAGAAGTGAAATTCAAACAGAGAGAGAAAGGCCACAGAGGAAGCACCCAGAAGCAGAAATCAACAGAACCTGGGAGAGAAGTGAGAGAATAGGAGACACCATGATTTACCTTGCCATGTGACAAACTCAAGCCCAAGGATTACCTGGCAGCCAGTCCTAGAATGGCACAGTCTTTGGGAGAAAGCATCTCCTTCATGATGCCTTGATTTGGACTTCCTTTTAACCTCAAAACAGTAAGCTAATTGTTTAAGCCAATTCATTGCATGTTATTTGCTTGAGCAGCCTAGGAAACTAAAACATGTGTCTAGGGCAGAGCTATGAGAGCAGAATCTATTTCTGCTCTGGTTTGTCCACTTATTACAAATTGATAGGCTTACCCCATCTCTTTGTCTTCACTCATACTTTTTTCCATTTCCTCTGTGATCTTTCTCCTCACCCTTCTAGACTTTACCCAATATTCTGTCCTTGGGTAAGGGTCAACATTTCATTTATTCCATCTATATAGCAACTTCCACTTCACTAAATTCTTACAGGGCTTGCAGTGTGTCATTTAACACGACATTGCTCATAATTCTCTCCTGTCTCTACTTACACTACCGTTTGACAGTTTCCTTTCTCTTTAGTTCTTCCCACTTTTCTTGCTGCTGTCCCAAATAGACAGACTGACCTTTTGTTTTGTAGGTTGTATGGAATCAAGTCCATAAAATTTAAATACTGCAAATATAAGGCACTCTCAATACATTTATGCTGTCCTATGAGTCCTGGTACATTATTTGGAAATCTGAGGTGGTAACTAGGAGATTACACTGAACTTCTGGTGATGCTTTAATTTATTCTTTAAGATATATTATTGGTCATCCACTATTGTCAGGATCTTAGGATTCATCAGTGAAGGAGATAGAGATCTCTGCCTTTTTGGAGCTTACAAGTGTTATAGTCACTACCCCCTGTGCCTCTTCCTGGAATACTCACGTCTCCTTAACAGCAGCACCTCTTAACTTAGGTCAGAGATGTAAGAAGCACCCTGTCACTGCAAATGCGAGATTTATGCATCTGAAGATTACCAGAGTGGATGATCACTGGTTTGCTTCCTGCATATGGATGCTCAGTGGACATTTCAAAATACAGTTCAATAGGGTATTTGGAAATAACATCATTCCTTTGTACCAAAGAGGAAATTAATACTCAGAGAAGTTAATTAACCCAAATTTGTTTTGTCACTTCCATTAGCTGTCCTAACTCAAAATTGCCTGTCTTTTGTACTCAATGGCCTTTGCAAGCAGTTCTGTTTTAAACTGTTCCTTTTCTGATATAGGTATTTAGCTTTATCTTTCTAAATATTTTATAAACCTCTGAGGGCAGAGATATTGTCTCATATTTCTATATTCCTCATAGGCAACTTTGTGAAGGATAAGAATATAGAAGCTGCTCAAGACTAAACATGATTATTCTTTCTCAAAATTTTAAACAGTGTAAGTTTTTATATCATAGAAAGCAGTGGAAAGCTGTATATTAACTATAAGATGGAAAGTTCAAAAGACAGCTGTTACCATTTCTCTGCAACCTCCTTTTCCATGAACTAGGGCATGTAGATCTGTAAACAGATGTTCACTGAAACTGAACAGCTATTTACCTGTACAATGACCAATTCTGTTTTGTACCAATGAATGCTCCAGTTTTAGAAAAGTTGCTAAATATGTTTGATTTTATTGAACTGTATTTTCTCTAAGGGCCTGGAAGTCTCGGTCTTGCTTGTATGCATTAAGCAGGTAAAGTTGCTTCCAACTTGTCTTTTAGATTGTCCTGCAGCTGTAGCCTGTTTCTTTAAATGGGGGTTGGATCTGCTGAAGACTCTGAGATGTTTTTATTCACTGCCTTTCTTAGTTAAGGACTCCAAATACTCTCTACATAACTTGGAACAGAGCACAATTCCAGCAAGGAATAATTTCATTTGCATGTCTTAACCTACTGTCATGTTTTCCTCAGGGAAGAGAAAACAGTTTTAGAATACCAAATGCAGCAAGTGAAAAATATAAAATCTGCTAACCTGAGTCTCCTAACCTATCCAAATATTCTCTGGAAATAAACCAAGCTTTGGCAGTCATTTCATAGCGTACGTATAACACCTAAAATTTAACATAAATTATAATTTTAAAAATAATTCTTTCAAAATTTAGCATTTTAATAATTTGGAGAAAACGTGGTTGTACAACAATGCACATTAGAATGCTCTGAGGAAGAATTGAGCCTAAAAAGTAAATAGTTTAAAATTTGGATTATGTCTGTCAGAGTAAAATTAGCTAATTAGAAATTCTTTAAAAGTATTTTACAAACAGCTTATTATTTCTTCAGAGAAGAGCAATTACAGACAGATTCCAAAGAAATAATTTTGAAATAGCAAGGTTGTGAACAGAATGGAACAAAGTTATATTTTGGAGCTGGTCTTAACACTGACTTGGGGTTTGAGCCCAGTTTGCTTATAAAGGTAGATTTGTTCCAAATTGTGTTGTGTGCCAGAATGTTTATCACCTCTCAGTAAAAGAAATAATGCTTTTGGTCAATGAACTAATGAATTTTGAAAATTATAACTGCAAATTTATTAGTCAAAAATAGGTAATTGCTGTAAATTTTAAGCACTCAGAAAATATGGAGCTCTGGTTATTTTTTGGCTTGACACAAAAAAATGTGCTGTCCAGTTAGAAATCAATATATGTAAAGAAATCAATAATATGTAAAGAAATCAGTTGGTATTAAAAATAAATTCTCTTGAAAATTAAAAAAATGAAGAAAAATTAGGTGGAATGTTCTCAGTAAGAAAGTGACCAATACCAGTCATAGCTGCTTAAATAGTTTGATATGTCTTTTTCCTAGAAATATTAATGCTAACAAAAGAAATTCACCTGTGGGTTCATTGTCTCTGTTTGCAATATAGATTCAAAACCTCTCTTTTAATAAACTTTTAAATTTTATAATAGTTTTATATTTTTAGAAAAATTGCAAAAATAATACAGAGAATTCCCCATACCCAGTTACTTCCATGATTCACATCTTACATTACTATGGCACATTTGTAACAATGAATGCACCAATATTAATATATTTTTTACAAAGTCCATCCTTCTGTGCTAGTTACTCCTAACATGGGAGGAGCAGAGTGGATCTAGAGCTCTTTCAGGACTAGTTCTGCATGAGGAATAGGCTGTTGCCTCTGGAACATTTGTCATTGAAAAAGGTCATTCCTGTTTAGCTGAGGCTGTCGTACTGCATACTTTCAGTTCAGGGGAAGGATGATGTCTTGTATGATTATGCCTGTGGTTTTCTTTGTCTCAGTTGCAGTGGAAGTAAATTTGGTTAAGTATACATGCATTTAGTTTGTTTCACAGTGACTATCAATGCAAAATTTGTAGGTCAGTGGAGATGTTCTTCGTCTTAAATGTTTCTTACTTTCTTTGCACTTGAGTCTGGGCTTTTAAGTCGGGGGTGAGGGCTAAAAGATGTCTTTGGAATCCATAGCAAATCACCACTCATCTTTTTCTTACAACAACTCTTCTTGTTATAATTAAAGAAGTCCTATCTTCTCCAATGAAAAGCCATTCTTTCCACATTTCTATAGATACCATTGCTCTCCCTTTATCATGGATTTCTCTCCCTTGTTCAGCTATCCACCCCATTTTAATTTTCCTGTTTTATCAATACTTTTATCTTTACTGGGTTTTTCTCATCAACATACAGCATCTTTTGATATCTACCATCTTTAAAACAACAGTAGTGACTTGATTCCACATTTCCTTCAATCAATTTATGTTTCTTTTCACGGAGAAGACTTTCCTAGAGCTGTCTATTCACACTGTCTCTCCTTTTCATTTTCTATTGTCTTTTCAACTCAATTCATTAAGACTTCCCAACACTCCACCGAGATGTCTTTGTCCTTGTCACCAATGCACCTCTCTCTAAAAGATACCTTTCCTGCCCTCATCTTTCTGGACCTCAAAGTTCCATGTACACTTCTTGCAACATTCCCCAAAGGACTTGGTTCTGGGTTTGCTTTTCTCCTCTATGTAAAGAAAAATACAGAGCAAGATTGCCTGGATTGAAATTTCATTTCCGTCACTTAAGTCCTGTTTTAACTTGGACAAGTTATGTACTCTTTCCATGTGTCAGTTTCCTCATCTGTGAAATGGGAATAATGCTAACTAACTCACTGTATTATTAAAAATGATAAAATATGGTAATAAATGTAAAGTGCTTATAACAGGGCCTGACACATATTGAGTGCTTTTGTTAAAGGATATTTTTAAAGGGTAGAATTATAACTCTCATGCAAATATGAAATGAATATATACCAAAGATTTTTTAAAATTAATTTTATTGATACATATTAAAAGCATACAATCTATCCAAAGCATACAAACAGTGGTATTTGGTATGATCACATATTTGTGCATTCATCACTTCAATCATTTTTAGAGTCTTTTCATTATTCCAATATTAATAGTAATAATAAAATAAGAAACCAGACAAACAACAAAAAAATCTGTATTCCTTAATATTCGCCTGTCAGTGTCTCTAAGCCTCCCTTGCCATACATAGCTACTATTTTATTTCCATCTCTCTAGTTTATTTTGTACATTCATATTTTTCTTTTCTTATTTTTTTCAATTTTGTTGATACACATTAATAAAGCATAAATACATCCAAAGAGTACAATCAATGGTATTTGATGTAATCACGTTTGTGCATTCATCACCCCAGTCACTCCCAGAGCACTTCCATTATTCTAATAATAATAATAAACAAAAACAAACAAAACTCATCAACTCTCAATCTCTCTGCCTCACCTGGCATTCATAGCTGCTCTTCTTTGTCCTTCTCTCTAGTATATTTATATTTATATTTTGTTAAAACAGTCTTATATATCCAATATCACCCATATCCATGTTTTACCTGAGGTACCAATATCACCTATATCCATGTTTTACCTGAGGTACCATCTTATAGAATCCCATATTACAGTTTTTAACTTTCCTTCTGTTAATATACATGAACTTAGACTTTCCTTTTCCACCACTGTCAAACCCACACAATAGCACTGCTAGTTACAAACACCATGATATGCTTTCACTATTTTTAATCATTTCCAAAGATTTAGAAACAACCTTTTTACTAGTTTTGCACAGATGAAGCCTCAGCTTTCCATTCTCTACCCTTCTTCTATTTCTGGTGACCTATATTCTAATTAACTCCATAGGTTTGCACAGTATATTTAGTTCAAGATAGTGCAATCATATAGTATTTTTCCTTTTGTTTCTGGCATACTTCATTCAACATAATGTCCTCTAGGTTCATCCATGTTGTCCTATGCTTCACTACTTCGTTTCTTCTTACTGCTGCATAATAGTCCATCATGTGCATACACCACAATTTGCTTATTCATTCATTGGTTGGTAAACCTGGGTTGTTTCCAACTTTTGGTAATAGTGAATAATGCTGCAATGAATATTGGTGTATAGATGTCTGTTTTCATCTCTGCTCTTAGTTCTTTTGGATATATATCTAGTAATGGTATTGCTGGGTCACATGGCAAGTCTATATTCAACTTAGGACCTGCCAAACAGCCCTCCCCAGTAGCTGTACCATTCTACATTCCTACTAACTGTAAATAAGTGTTCCTATCATTCCACAAAGTTTTCAACATTTACAGTTCTCTGACTTTTTAATAGTGGCCATTCTTATAGGTATGAAATGATATCTCATTGTACTTTTGATTTGCATTTCTCTAATTGCTAGTGATGTTTAACATTTTTTCATGGGTTTCTTCGTCATTTGTATTTCTTCTTTGGACAATTGTCTTTTGCCCATTTTTAAAGATTTTTATTTTATTTATTTATTTATCTATCTATCTATTTATTTATTTATCTCCCCTCCCCCCCCCACCCCAGTTGTCTGTTCTCTGTGTCTATTTGCTGCAGTCATCTTTGTCTGCTTCTGTTGTTGTCAGCGGCACAGGAATCTGTGTTTCTTTTTGTTGTGTCATCTTGTTGTGTCAGCTCTCCGTGTGTGCAGCACCATTCTTGGGCGGGCTGCACTTTCTTTCGCGCTGGGTGGCTCTCCTTACGGGGTGCACTCCTTGCGCGTGGGGCTCCCCTACATGGGGGACACCCCTGAGTGGCACAGCACTCCTTGCGCGCATCAGCACTGCGCATGGGCCAGCGCCACATGGGTCAAGGAGGCCCGGGGTTTGAACCTTGGACCTCCCATTGGTAGACAGACACCCTAACCACTGGGCCAAGTCCACCGCCATTTTGCCCATTTTTAAATTGGGTAGTTTGTCTTTTTTATTCTTGAGTTTATGATCCCTTTGTATATCAAAGATAGTAAACCCTATTTGGATATGTGATTATCAAATATTTTCTCCCATTGACTTGGCTGCTTTTTCACCCTTCTGACAAAGTCCTTTGAGGTGCAAAAGTGTTTCATTTTGAGGAGGTCCCATCTAGTTTTTCTTTTGTTCCTCGTGCTTTGGGTATAAGGTTTAAGCAATTAGCCACGTACCACAAGATCTTTTTTTCTTTTTTAAATTTATTTCTTAGCTTTTTAATTAAATTGTCCTTTTCTTAAAAAAGATACATAGATCACAAAAAATGTTATATTAAAAAATATAAGAGGTTCCCATCTCCCCCCCGCCCCCTCCCCCCCACTCCTCCCGCATCAACAACCTCTTTCATCATTGTGGCACATTCATTGCATTTGGTGAATACATTTTGGAGCATTGCTGCACTGCATGGATTATAGTTTACATTGTAGTTTACACTCTCCCCCAGTACATTCAATGGGTTATAGCAGGATATATAAGGTCCAACATCTGTCCCTGCAATATCATTTAGGACAACTCCAAATTCCAAAAATGCCCACACATATCATCTCTTCTTTCCTTTTCCTGCCCTCACAAACTACCATGCCCACTTTCTTCAGATCAATGCTACAGTTTCTTCCATTACTAGTCACAATAGTTCTATAGTAGAATATGGGTAACTTCACGCTAATCCATATTTTATTCCTCTATCCTGTGGACCCGATTTAGTGATATCCACTGCACCTGTATATTGAGAGGGGGCTTAGATCCCACATGGGTGATGGATGCGATTCTCCTGCTTGGAGTTGCAGGCACTCTCATTTCCCTGGTGTGGTGGTTGACCATCTTCGCCTCCCTGTTAACTGACCTGTGTAAGTCCAACAAACCGGAGAGGAGGAGTTGCAACTCTGCTGAGGTTCAGGGCCCAGCTGGCACATGGCCAGTCCAGAGATTCAAGTCTCATCAGTATATGCCCACCCCAATGCTAACCACAGGTTCAGTAAAAGTAACTGAAGAGGCATGTATAGAAAGGTCACATCTGAGTCCGATTCCATCATACTCAGGAACACAGATTCCAAAGTAGGGCTCACTGACAAGGCACTGAACTCCAGAGCAACTGCCATGATTGTAGAACCTCAATAGCCCTCAGGAGCACCAGTACCTGTGATTTTATCTACTTTGTCTGTCTCTGGGATCCTGTTGAGGTGTGCATAAGCATGACCCCTCTGCTGAGCTCCTGACTCTTTTTTTGAAGACTCTAAGCCATATAAACTCATTTGTCTTTACCATTTCCCCCTTTTATTCAAGGTCTTTTTTTAGTTGCATCACTAGTTAGTGATTGGTAGTAATCCCTTGACACCAGGGAGGCTCATCCCTGGGAGTCATGTTCCATGGTGGGTGGCAGGTAATCCATTTACATGCTGAGTTTGGCTTAGAGAGTGGCCACAGTTGAGGAACATGGAAGCTCTCAGGAGGGAATTCTTAGGCATGCTGCAGCCCTAGGTCTAGTTCAAATTTCAGGCACACAGGCTCATAAGCATAGCCATCAGTATCAAGGGCTCATCATTGTACCATCTTTCTTCACTGGTCTTTGCCCTTGCACTTGGGGGATTGTTGCTGTTCTGTTGGGGAATGTGATAGAGCTTCCCTGCCTAGGAACTCAGCATTCCATCTGTTTTCATTTGTAATTGTAACTACTATGAAAATACCCAACATGTATCTGAACATTTTTATGTACCCTATATACATGCCCCAGAGAATTCCTTCCCAACCATGTGTCCCCCATCAATAACACCCCACACTAGCATTCCTCCCCTGCCATAATTGCACTTCTCTGTGGTCCAAAGCTTCTCCTAAAATGATGCCTAATATAATGCCAATTTCAATTAATAGGAAAATGAAATAGTAGTGATAAGTTTAAAGATTAGAAATAGAATACATACTAACTTAGAAAAACTAAAATAAAGTAAAAATAAACTGGGATATAAAAAAATGAAAAATATGATAAAACTTTGTTTCTGATGTTTTGCCTTTCATCACTGTAATAGGTGTTGCCCTGTATGTATAGTGGCAAGGCAATTTCTTTCATTTCTTCCTCAGTGTCTACATCTTTTTTTTTTCTTCTAATTTTTAATTTTGTCTTTGAAAAAGTTTTAGATCACAATAAATTCACATATGCAATATAGGGGACTCCTATGAAACCCTTTTCCCCCTTCCCCAGCAATGATCTTTTTACATGTTCATGTTATATTTGCTGCAGCTGATGTACAGATTTTGAAACATAGCTATCAAACATTGGGGGAGGACTGGGGGAAACAGTTGAACATGGGAGATTGTCAGGTATGTGGTTGAAATTATAATGTCGAGAAAACTCTTTAGAGAATGTTATGAGGAAGGATTACCACAAGATCTTAAAGAAGTTTTCCTACATTTTCTTCTAGGGTTTTATGGTTGTCACTTTTACATTTAGGATCTTGATCTATTTTCAGTTACTTTTTGTATAAGGTGTGAAATAGGGGTGTTCTTTCTTTCTTTTGGATATAGATATATAATTCTCCCAGTAACATTTGTTGATAGAATCTTCTGGCCCAGCTGAGAGGGCTTGACAGCCTTGTTAAAAACACTTGACTAGATGTGAGGGTCTATATTTGAGTTCTCAATTTGGTACAATTGGTCAATGTGTCTGTCTTTATGCCAGCACCATTGCTGTTGTAGCTAGGTAATGTGGTTTGAAGTCTGGAAGTGAGAGTCCTTCAACCTTTTTCTTTTTTTAAGATCTTGGCTATTTTGGGCCCCTTATCCTTCCAAATAAATTTGGTAATTGGTTTTTCCACTTCTGCAAAAAAGGTTGTTGTGATATTTATTGGGATTGCATTGAATGTGTAAATCAATTTGAATAGAATTGCCATCTTCATAGTAGTTAGTCTTCCAATCTATGAACATGGATGTCCTTCCATTTATTTAAGCGCTCTTCAGTTTCTTTTAGCAATGTTTTATACTTTTCTGAATACAGGTCCTTTTTGTCCTTTGTTAAGTTATCCCTAAACATTTGATTGCTTTAGTTGCTGTCGTAAATGCAAATTTTTTTCTGACTTCCTCCTCAGAATCACATCAGCAATATATAAAAACACTATTGATTTTTGCATATTAATCTTGTATACCACCACTTTGCTAAACTTCTCTATTAGTCCTAGTAGCTTTTGTTGTGGATTTTTCAGGAGATTCTAGGTATAGGATCATATCATTAGCAAATAGTGAAAGTTTTACTTCTTCCTTTATTGTTTGGGTGCCTTTTATTTCGTTATCTACATGAATTGCTCTAGCTAGAACTTCTAGCACAATATTGAATAGCAGTGTTAACATGGATATCCTTGTCTTCTTCCTGATTTCACCAGGAAAGCTTTCAGTATTTTACCATTGAGTATTATGCTGGCTATATATTTTTCACAGATGCACTTTACCATATTGAGAATGCTACCTTCTATTCCTATCTTTTGAAGTGATATTTGTTAAGAAAGGGTACTGTATTTTGTCAAATGTCTTTTCTGCATCAATTGAAAGGATCATGTGATTTTTCTTTTTCAATTTATCGATATGGTTTATTACACTAATTTTTTTTCTTGTGTTGAACCACACTTGCATACCTGGGATAAAATCCACTTGATTGTGGAGTATAATTTGTTTAATGTTCTTTTGGATTCTGTTTGCAAGTATTTTGTTGAGGAGTTTTGCATGTATTATTCATTAGAGTTATTAATTTGAAAAAAAATTTTTTTGGTAGTGTCTTTACCTGGTTTTGTTTTTAGGTGATTTTGGCTTCATAGAATGAGTTTGGTCATGTTCTGTCCTGTTTAATTTTTTGGAATAGCTTGAGCAAGATTAGTATTAGATTGTCTTTAAATGATTGGCAGAATTTGCCTGTGAAGCCTGCTGGTCCTGGGCTTTTAATATTTGGGAGGTTTTTGATGACTGTTTCAATCTCTTCACTTGTGATTGGTTTATTGAGGTCTTCTATTAATATTAGTATTTCTTCTAGGTTCAGTGTAGGTGTTTTGTGTGTTTCTAGGAATTTACCCATCTCCTCTACATTGTCTAGGTTTTGGTATACAGTTGTTCATAGTATCCTCTTACCATCTCTCTTATATCTGTAGGGTCAGTGATAATGCCCCCTCTCATAACTGATTTTATTTATTTGTGTCTTCTCTTTTTTTCTTTGTTAGTCTAGCTAAGGGTTTTTCAATTTTATTGGCCAGCTCAAACAACCAGCTTTTAGTTTTGTTGTTTCTGTTTTTTTTTTCCTTGATTTCATTTATTTTGCTCTGATCTTTACTATTTCTTTCCTTAAGCTTGGTTTGGAATTAGTTTACTGTTATTTTTTTAGTTCCTCCAGGTGTGCAGTTAGAGTTTCAATTTTAGCTCTTTCTTCTTTTTAAATGTAAGCATTGAGCGTTATCAATTTTTCTCTCAGCACTGCCTTTGCAGTGTCCCATAGGTTTTGATACGTTTTGTTTTCATTTTCATTCATCTCAAAATATTGATGAATTCTCTTGCAATTTCTTTTTGACCCATTGATTATTTGAGTGTGTTAATCTCCATATACTTATGAATTTTCCCCTTTTCTGTCCATTATTGATTTTTTAACTTCATTCCATTGTTATCAGAGAGTGTTTTGTATAATTTCAATCTTCTTAAATTTATTGAGACTAGTTTTGTTGCTCAACATTGGTCTATGTTAGAGAAGGATCCAGAAGCACTTAAAAAGAATGTATATCCTGCTGTTTTGGGGTGCAATGTTGTATAGATGACTGTGAGGTATAGGTCATTTATCATGTTATTCAAGCTCTCCGTTTCTTTATTTTTCCTCTGTTTAGATGTTCTGTCTAATACTGAGAATGGTATATCGAAATCTCCAAATATTATTGTAGAGACATCTATTTCTCCCTTCAGTTTTGTCAGTGTGTGTCTGTGTATCTTAGGACATTCAAGTTGGGTGTATATATATTTAGTATAGTCATTTCTTCTTGGAGAATTGCCCCTTTTATTAATATGTAATGATCAGTTTTGCATTTGAAATCTATTTTGTCCAATATTAGTATAGCTACTCCAGCTCTTTTTTGGTTATTATTTGCATGGAATACCTTTTTCCAACCTTTCCCTTTTAACCTGGTTGAGGCTGTATGTCTGAGGTGGGTCTCTTGTAGACAACATATAGATGGTTCATATTTTTTTAATCCATTCCATCAGTCTATGTCTTTTGATTGGGGAGTTCAGCTCATTAACATTCAGTGTTATTAGTATAAAGGCAATACTTCCTTCATCCATTCGATTTTTCGGCTCTCTGTTGTCATATCATTTTATTGTCTGTTTTCTTATCCTTTAGTTTACCCTTCCTAATAATCTTTATTTCTAAATAAAGATTAAATTCTTCTCCAAATCTCTCACCCTTATTTTTTCCTTTCAGACTGCAGCACCCCCTTTAGTATCTCTTGTAAATTTGGTCTTTTGGCTACATATCCTATCAGTTTTTGTTTGCCTGTGAAGCCTATGAACTCATTGTAATTTCTGAAGGACAACTTTACTAGATACAGAATTCTTGACTGGCAGTTTTTCTCTTTCAGTATCTTAAATACATCATACCACTTCCTTCTTGCCTCCATGGTTTCTGATCAGAGGATATTGCTTAATCTTATCAATTTTCCCTTGTATGTGATTCTTTGCTTTTCTCTTGCTGCTTTCATAATCCTCTCTTTTTCTCTGATATTTGTCATTCAGCATAATAGATGTCTTGGTGTAGGTCTATTTAGATTTATTCTTTTGGAGGTGTGTTGTTCTTGGACATTGATATTTATGTCTTTCATATGTGTTGGGAAGTTTTCATTCCTTATTTGCTCGAATATTCTTTCTGCCCCTTTTCCATTCTCTTCTCCTTCTGGGACACCAATAATGCAAATATTTGTGTGTTTCACTTTGTTATTCAATTCTCTGAGACTCTGTTCTACTTTTCCCATTCTCTTTTCTTTCTATTCTCTTGTATTTCCCAGTTCAGATGTTCTGTCTTCAAAATCACTAATTCTGTCTTCAGGCAATTCTAATCTGCTCTTATGTGTCTCTAACATATTATTAATCTCATCCATTGTGTCTTTCATTCTCATAAGGTCTGTGACTTTTCTTCGCAGACTTTCAAACTGTTCTTTATGCTCTCCCACTGTCTTCTTAATATACTTTATTTATTTAGTGATATTTTCTTTAAATTCTTTGAAGTGACTTAAGAAAGTTTTGTGAATATCACTGATTAATTGTCTAACTCCTTCATCTTTTTAGGATATTTGGTGTGTTCTTTCAGCTGAGTCATCTTTTCCTGTTTCCTAGAATGACTTGTCATTTTTTGCTGGTATGTAGTCATTTGAATATGTTGGTGAATTTATTCTGATGGCCAATTTCTCTCTCATGACTATTGGATTTTTTTCCCCCACTGATCTTCTTTGATATTTGGTTCAAGTTATTCTATGTCTTTAAAATTGCCTGGCTTATGTTTTCAAAATTGGGCCAGGTGCTCACTAGTGGGGCACAGATTTTCTCCAGGAATTTTATATAGAGAGTGCTGAGAACAGTTTTGTCCATGGAATTTCCAGACTGGCCAGCAGGTGGTGATCATTAGTGACATTTCCATGGAGGTGTTTCAGTCTCAGCTTTGCTGTGTTCCTGTGCTGAATCTCCAGAACAGAGATTCAAAATGGTCTCTCCTGGCCAAATTCACTGAAGTAAAGCACCCTGACCTTCCCTCCCTTTTCCTTGAAACTGCTTACTCAGATAAAGATGTCTGTTCCCCTCTCAGTTGCTAGCAATGAGCCATGGGTTTTATCCCATCTTAGTATCTTGGAGGTGGGGTGATGCCAAGGGGGTTTGGTAACTCATGTTTGTTGTTTCTGCCTCTTTGTCTCTCTGTCCCTTATCCTTCTGGGAGTTGTGTAGCATTGCCCTGGTCTGCTGACCCCCAAAGCAGGTCCCTAGGACAGCTTTTGGCTCTTTCTCCATTGTTTCTGTGACAGCACTCTGTTCTGCCTTTTAGTCTGTCATCATCTACCCACAATCTAGACCAAAGATTTTAATTAACTTATTAAACAATGAAGAAACTCATAAGGTGTTATGATTCAATGGAGAATTCAAAGAACAAGAAAATATATAAAATAACTAAGGAGTTGGCCAGGAAAATTTCTTTGAACCCTAAATATTTTGAAGGGCCTAGATATTCGGAAATCCAGGGAAAGAGTATTATCCAGACTCAGAAAAGAGCATGTGAAAAGGACCTAAGTGGGAATGAGTTTGGTGTGCAAGAATCAGAAGAAAAGGGGCATATAGTTAGAGTTACTGAATGATGAGGGAATGGGAGGCCGATATAGTTGAATATAGCCAGGGAAAAGACTACACAGAGCCTTGAAGATAGTGGTAAGGGAACCTGGATTTTATTTTAAAAGCAGTGGCAGTGTATTAGAGAGTTTTAAATAGGAAAGTAAGAATTTTTAAAAAATAGACAAAATGTTATTTTAACTGCTTTGTGAGTAGACTTATAAATCAAACAGTCATCAACTCTGCTCACTGTTAATTCTTAGGATATGATTTAAAGGAATTTTACAGAAATATGGAGTAGGAAGGGCTAATCACCAGAAGCATATTTGCATTAGTACCTCAGGCAATGGAAAATTGTCTAACTATGGATTAGAAAATACTGTGATTAATTTATTTGGTGTACTTTTATGTACTAGAGGGACAGTGTGTACAGTGATTGGGAGTTTCTGCTGTAGAATGAAAAGAACTGGGTCTATGTCCCAGTCCCCTACTTTTGGGGCAAGTTTTCTAGCCTCTTTAAAACTCACTTTCTTAATTTTAAAAAGAAAGATAATGGCATCTCTCTTAGAATGTTGTTGTAAGCATTAAATGGAAGGATGCATGCCAAACATTCAGATCCTAATGCAATAACCAACATGTTCAAAAACTTCAGTAAATTTAGGCTGTTTTATCTTATTTAAAGTGGTTTTACTGAGGTATATTCACATACTAGACAATCAATCCAAAGTGAACAAATGATGGCTTTTAGTACAATCATAAAGATGTACAACATCACCACAATCAATTTTAGCACATTTTCATTACCTTAAAGAGAAAATCCCCGTATCTCTTAGCAGTCACCTCTCAATCCCTCTATCCTTCCCTAGGCCTACATAAACAGTAATCCAATTCTGTCTCTATAGATTTATTTATATTTATGTTTTATACAAATGGAATCATTCCATATGTAGTAGTTGTGCCTGGTTTCTTTCACTTTACATAATAATTTTATAATTATTGTAATTTTGCTTAATTAGAGAAGTTGCAGGTTTACATAAAAGTCATGTAAAAATCAACATTTCCATATATCTCCCTATTGTTGACACTTTTCATTGGTCTGGTATCTTTGTTTTAATTGATGAAAGAATATTAAAATATTACTAACTATAACCCGTAGTTTGCATTAGGTATATTTTTCCATATACCACCCTGTTATTAACATTTTGCAATAGTGTCGTATATTTGTTCTAGTTCACAGAAGAACATTCTTGTATTTGTATGATTAACCACAGTCATTGTCCACCAAGGGTTCACTGTGCTATACAGTCCCATGTTTTATGGTCTAGCTTTCCTTCTATGCTATTATTCTTGAAACCAAGTTGCAGATGAGGTTACTTATGTTTTAACTACCTCCTGTGAGAAAGCCCATATCCTGTGTGTGAAATGGCTTGTGCTTTTATTTGTCACCTCAGATGCCAGTGTCCTGATTCTACTGAATGAATTGTTTATAGATGATTTTGCAATCTCTAGAGTACTATAGCTGCCCCGCTTGCACTACCGTCGTTGGACACCACTTTAATGCCATCATTTCCCATCTATTGCAGCATTAATCAAAATAGAATGGATTATGCCTCATTAGCAAATACAGCATGAAATCACAGTGGTTTATAATACTAAAGACTCAAGTTTTGCTCCAACAAAAACTGTAGTGGTTTAAGTTGCCTTCTTCCTTTCAACCAATGCTATCTCAAACATATGCTTCCAATATTCCTGTGTCACTGGAAAAGATAGATATTTCAAAGAATCAGCTTGGAAGTCAAATCACCTATTTCCAAAGTAATAACATAAATTTGGATGTGGGGCATAAAAGTTTTCAAAATTCCCTTCCTTATTCCATAGTGTACCTCCCCATCCCTATCTCATTCTTAACTACAGCCACAATCTTAGTCTCCTCTCAGCTCTCCACGTACTGTTCCTAATATTTTTCCTCTTCTCCAAAACAATTTGTTTTTTAAACTCAACCCTCTGCCTGGTCTGAGTATTTATTTGCTTTAAAAAGGAAGCTACATACACTATGAAGAATGTAAATCCTTAACTTCAGAGGTAGAAAGGGGTACAATCAGATTTATTTTTTGCCAAATGTATTAAATTTTTTAGGATCCATTTACTTCACTGTTATAGGAATATAAAACTGAAATCAATCATTACTTTACTAAATCAGGTTTCAACTAAGTGATGTCATTATTTTTCAGGGACATGATGCAATTCACAAGTTATGCTGAATAAGGATTCAAAAAGCAAAATATAATAGATGGCACATTGGTGATTATTTCTGGTTTACTCAGTAGCAAAAATATTCTATTTTTTTACCAACTGTAAATGTAAGACTAGTCACAGATTCATCAAGTAAGCTAAATTTGAATGTATTAAAATAGCTATAAATTAATGGAAATGAAGTAATTAAGATGTAAAGTAAAAAAAGCAAGAAGCAATTCTGGAATCTAATTATGTTAATGTTCATATGTTTATACATGGGTTAATAATATTGGTATATATTAAGATCTGCATATATTCTGTACTTACCCTTCCCTTATATCCATATTGCTTTCTCAGAAAGAAGTGTTCCCAGCAGTTTTTAGCAAACTAAAACTAAACTGAATGGCATCTTTTAAACATTTTTTAAAAGCACATTTCCTAACTTGTGGACATAAAAATATATATTTTTTGAGACTTCTCCTTCACTAGTATGGTCCTGGGCAAAACCTCCCACTGTAAACAACTATAATATTGAAAAAAAATAGGAATGGGCAGTTTTGAGATGTTGAGTAAGGTGCAGCATGGATTGTGAGCCATGAAGCAATGCAAGTAAGTGAGGATAAGCCTTGTGATTGCCTTGACTATCTGCCTGAAGGCACTTTTCAGTCTGCAAAGCAGGAAGAGGTAGGACAGAGAATTGTGGTCCAGCTGAGCTAGGGAGAGAAAAATTGGTGTTCAGGGTTAGCCAAGTGGGTGGAATTTGGGTGAATGGTACTGTGCAGAGAAGGAGCTCCTGAAATCTGCATAGATTGGGTCTATGGCCAAATACAAAACAGTGTACGAAGAAAAGCAAGATTCACAAGGAGGCAAAGAACAATTAACAGGGAAAGATTTGCTATTGGAGTGTCTGTTTGCTGAAAAGTCACCAGAGATTGAAGAGGGTTTTGATTAGTTAAAGCATAAAAGCTTCATTAAACACTCCAAGCGTTTAGTAGAGATAAAAAAAAGCCATACCTTAGGAGTGGGGGATTTTTGCCCTAGAGAACAGCTTCTCTGTGCTGACCCTAAAACAGCTTGAACACATCTTTGAGAGGATCAAGATAAACAAATGCAGATTCTCTATTTCTTATATCAGTTTGGTATCTATGTCATTTAAGGAAATCATCCACTTCATCAGAGATGCTGAGTTTATTGTCATAAAGATGTTTATGATAATGGTTTATTATTCCTTTAAAGCCTACAGAGTCTAGAGTGGTACTCCCTCTGTCATTCCTGAGATTTTTGTTTTCTTTCTAATTTTCTTCATCATTCAGACAAGTATTTATCAACTTTATTAATCTTTCAAGGAATTATATTAGTGTTCAACTGATTTTTTTCCATTTCATTGTTTTCTGTTCCAATCTTTATTTTTCACACATGTACCTATATTTTATAACTATCAAAAAAAATTTTTTTTTCTCTCCCTTTCCTCCCAACCCTGGTTGTCTGTTCTTTGTGTTCATTTGCTGCATGTTCTTTTGTCTGCTTCTCTTGTTGTCAGTGGCATGGGAATCTGTGTTTCTTTTCGTTGCGTCATCTTGTTGTGTCAGCTCTCTGTGTGTGGGGCGCCATTCCTGGGCAGGCTGCACTTTCTTTCACGCTGGGCAGCTTTCCTTACAGGGCACATCCTTGCGCGTGGGGCTCCCCTACACGGGGGACACCCCTGCGTGGCAGGGCACTCCTTGCACACATCAGCACTGCGCATGGGCCAGCTCCACACGGGTCAAGGAGGCCCGGGGTTTGAACCACGTACCTCCCATGTGGTAGACGGACGCCCTAACCACTGGGCCAAGTCCACTTCCCACTATCAAAAATTTTTGTGTGCTGCCTTGGCACCATCTTACCTTGGCTAAGCCCCTCACCTCAACACTGAACTTTGGCCTAGTTAATGAGCAGCTTTCCATCCCTGGGCCATAAACTCCCCCAGGGCCCAAATCCATATCTCAGGCTGTCACCTACACACCTCAATCCAAACCCACAGCTGATCCTAAATGTTAAGCTAACCATCCTTACCGACCTTGGACCCCTCGTCCCTTTCCCTTTTCTTATGTTTGCTTTAAACTAACCAATCCTTGACTCCTCCAAGAAATCTACTACACACCTCAATCCAAACCCACAGCTGATCCTAAATGTTAAGCTAACCATCCTTACCGACCTTGGACCCCTCATCCCTTTCCCTTTTCTTATGTTTGCTTTAAACTAACCAATCCTTGACTCCTCCAAGAAATCTATTAAACCCTATTCCTGGACCACAATAAAGGTGCAAGCCCCTGGACCCATCTAGCTCTGACTGTGTGCTCCCCACCTGCTGGTTGAGCCACCCAAGTTGATCCCACTTCCCGTCAAAACCCCTCACGGCACCTTTCTCTCTTGCTGGGATCTTTTTTCATGCATTATGGACTCAGTTTCCCTTTGATGGCAACTGACTTTCAACCCGACCCAAATTTAAAATCCCACTTAACTAATTTGAAACATATGTAATATGTACATATGTGCAGTTATGTGTACATGTGTGTACAGTGATCTAGAATTAATTAATAGAATGAAAACAGAAAGCAACTTTTCTTACAGTGCTTTTTGTGCATTTTGTTCAGTAACCCTTCCCTGGTTCTTGGCGTTGTCTTGAGTAGATCCAATAGGTTTTCCAATTACTCTCAGGTATTAAATTGTTTCATTTTTAAGTAGGGAAAACTTTGTCCAATTTAACAACAAAATTTTAGTGTTTTATGTAATTAAAATTTTCTCCTTCATTTGCACTTCCCAAAGGCTTACAAGCCTTAAGGTGACAAAGGAGATGTGGTTGGTTCCTTTTCTCTTTCATATTCCTGAGAGTAGCAAGTGTCTGAGTCCTCCAAGGATGGGTCCAGGTAAGTGATGGAACTTGGAGAAAAAAGCCAAAGGCTTACCTGGCCCCTTGCAATTATAATACATATAAATTAGATTTACATCTTTAAATATCTCATGGCCAGTTCAATATGTCTATATAATGTGTAATTAGGTTTTTAAGTTGACAAATAATTATAGATTTATGTATTTATTGCTATAATATATGCATTTTATGTTCTCTTTGTTTCATAATTTGCTCTTTAGTTTGCATTATTTATTTTATTATATGATGTGTTTTTTAATCACCTCATATTAATTTAGACAAATATTAATATATGCTTTTTATTTTACCAGTAAATAACTTTTCCCCAAGAGAACAGGTTGAGCTAAAGTATCATAGTCATTCCTCTATTTCTTTTATCAAATCAGGGAACATAGCAGAATTTATTTACTTCTGTTTTCCCAGAGTTGAGGAATTTCAAGTACTCAAATTTCATCTCACTTTTATTCCCCATTCACCTCCCCAATGTTTTAACATAATGTTAAAGTGTTTTCATTCTATTATAGTCTAAATTTATCAGTTTGATAGCATGTAAACATTTTACCACTACTCATAACATTGATGTAGCATGTAACAATATGTACTGCATATAGACTTAATTCCATATTTAAATGAGCCAAATGTTCACCACCAATGTGTGTACATTAAGAATTTTGGAATTTTGATATGAAACAACATATACTCCTAAATTGTTTAGGATATACAATTTTAATCCTGTGAGAAATTAAAGTAAATGTGAGAATTATATTTACAATTTTGTAAATTGTATGAATTGAAAAGACAGTAACATAAGCTGAACTATTAATGAATTGCATAACTTGTAGAAGTTTAATTGACCACTTTTTATTGCCTTTCTAAACTTATAGAAATAACCCAAAATCTACTATAGATGATAGTGAAATAGGCAGGTAAAAATCATATAGGATGTAATAGCAGAGGTAAGTAAAATAATGTTTTACTTTATGAGATGCTAGTCAACCTCAGATGTTTTCACAACTGTTGTGTACTAGTTGAAAATTATTTTAATTGTCTGGATTTAAAAGGTTTTAGTATACTGAGTTGGCTTAAAATAGCATTACATTTAAGATTTCTGAGAGGTATTCATTGAGTCATCTTAAGAAAAATATACTAAGTAGTGGAATTTGTACAAGACACTAAAATTCTAGCTCTTCTGAGCCACTTACTGAGATCCAGAAAGACAAAATGAAGAATTAGTTCTCAGTTTAGATCGGGCCAAAATTTTCAAAAGCTAAATAAGTACCAACAAGTGCCACTTTTGTACACTGTGGTATACATTTCTGGTCTATCTTAAATATAGGTTTGCACCTTGTTAAGTTTTGTACAATCAAGTATTAATAATATATTCTGCATTCTGCATCTTGTCCCCTTAAATTATTAGAAATCATACTGTTTTAAGAAAGTTATGGGCTTAAACCAGGAGATATATTTTATTGTGTGATTTCAATTCAAACTTGGGACAGATGTAAGTGTGGGACGAGGTTGGCTCTTTGTTTTCCAAACAAATTCCCTCTCCTTTGGTATACATTGCACTGAGATGTAGTCATGAGGGCTAGTAAGTGAAATATGAAACATTGTAATGTGTGCTAGGCTTTTGACTCCTTTAAACTTCCTTCATGCAGTTCTCAAAATTCTTCCCCAAGAGCCAGTTTGATGTTGATGCCCAACACAGCCTTAGAAACTTGGGTTGAAGAGAGATTCTCTATCAAAATGTATCCCTTAATGACTGCTCAAGTAGAGGCACCTCTACTATCACTGTCACAAAGTTGACTTTTGGGGAACAATTTTCTGTTAGAACAGTGATAGTTACCTTAATTAATATACTACTTAACTCCACCTTCATAATAATTATGATAAGACATCAGTGGATTTAAATTTGCTTAGTACACCATTTTTTTCTTATTGTAAAATTAATTGTATACAAAGATATAAAATTTTCAAGTGTCATAAACAGATAAGAATGCATTTCCTAAATATATCAAGAGCCCTGATCCAGTACTTCTATTTCAAGGAATCTATACTAAGGAAATATAAAATATAGAAATCATTTTAAGTGTGACAGTCTTCCTTGAAGCCTTATTTATGATACAAAATCTTTGGAAGCAACTATATTACTTTCTTTAAGGAAGCTCAATAAATTGCATATCTCCTCCCTGCTTGCATTCAGAAATAATGGAGATGAGACAAAAGAATAATGTGCACAGTGATAAAATAATCACATTTATTGCTGATAAATTTGATTTTGGAGAATGTAGTGTAAATCCTTCGGTAGGTAATCTTCATTATATTGAACTTCAAAATTGGACAGATTTATTGTCTTTACCAGACAATAAGAAATGTTTTGCAAGGTTTATGGAATGGATTTCTATAGGGAGAGAATCTATCAGCAGATCCATTTAAGAGAAAGTTAAGAGGAAGTTAACTCTTACCTGGGCTATTCATAATTAGTTTCTCTTTTCAAAGATATAGTTAAACTAATTCACTCCTGAAAGAGCAGAAAAAAATCAAAGATTGTTACAATAATAAATATATCTCCTCATAGTAATGAGTAACAGAAGTGTGAAAGAAATGTTGCCCCTGATACTTGCAGCCCAGGCTGTATAGAAGCATCGACTGACCTGAAAGCAAAGCTGCCATAAGAGGTTATCGCTCACTGAGATCAACGTATCATGTGATCTCAGAACCAATTGTAAACAAAACAAAACAAGCAAAAATGGCTATTTTGGGCAGTCTAGATTATGCACTAAGGTAAAAAAAAAAAACTACTGCATGGTTTGTTTAGTAATGCATCAGCAGAGCTTAAATCTTTCCACCCTAACTGTACTAAATTTCCATGTGTGATTTTCCTCTCCATGTTGCACGAATGGTTCATTTTTTTGTGCAGTTTTTGAGGCTTTAGGGTTTGCATCTCCTTTCACCTCTCCAAATAGAGGCAAAGTCCCTTTCAAATATATGACATGAAGGAGAGCAACCAAGAGTATAGACTCTTTCTGGCAGATCACCTCCCAAGAGGAAAAGGAGAAAAATGGGTAGGGATAAGCATGTCCAGTTTCTCCTCCACATCTTACCCATCCAAATATATTAATTTCATGGGAAGGGAAGGTAAGAACAGGGGTTAGGCAGCATTCAAGAGTGTTATGATAATGGATGTCTATGTTCATGAACAGGGACCTGAGGAACAGGGGAAAATACCCCTTCCCAGCAAATTAAGTAAAAGAATTATAGTTCATTTATGGGATAAAGTGCCATAAAGACATCAAAAGAAAATTTAGGAAAACTTTCTAATAATATGGTTTGCTGTTTAATGTGTCAGGTTGAAAAAAAAGCACAATATACTCAGTTACTTCATTTCAGTTTATTTCTTGTTTTAGTTTCTTTAAAGCATTTATCACTATCAGTTTTTTTTCTATAAAATATTTTATTCATGAGAGTTGAGACATTATTTGTCTTGTTCAGAGCTATATTCCCAGAGCCTAGATTTTTATTGAACCATAATGTGCTAAATAAATATGTACTGAATGAATTTTATAACATATTATTGTTAATTTTGATAATTTATCAATTGACTAGACAGGATCATCAAGAAGGTATTTAAGAAAGATACATGGATAATATATTTTTGAAACCTTTTTCATATGTAAATATCAATCTCTTAACTCAACATTTAAAGAGAAACACAGAAGACAGGAAATAGAAGGGAGAAAAATACCTTAGAATAATATTCAAGAATAACACAAGCAAATTTTCCAAAGCAAATAAAGACACAAATATTGAGATAAAAAAAACTCTCAAGAGTTGGACATGGTAAATGGAAAAAGTTCCATACCTAGACATAATCACATCATATGGCAGAGAATTGTAGAAAAGGGGATACACTGCAAAGTTATAGGAGGAAAAAATTACATATAAAAGAATAACACCAAACATAGAATTTTGATCAACTACAAAGGAACCATGCTTTTGAAATTTGAGGAAAGAATGATTTGAGCCTGGAATCCGATACCCATATGGCACTAATATCTAATACTTACATTGTGCTCAAGAAGTGCCAGATTCTTTAAGTGTATTAACTGATTTAATATTCTGAGGTAGACAGCATTATAATCGCATCTTTCAGGTGAAGAAATGGAAGCACAAAGAGGATAAATAACATTCTCAAGAGCACCCAGTTAGTAAGTGGCAAAGCTGGGATTTGAACACAGGCATTCAGGCTCCAAAGTCCTTCCTCATAATCTCTTTTCTCTTACCACTATATGATATTCTTATCAAATTAGTTGAGGAAATAAAATACCCTGACCAATTAAAAAAATCCAAGAAAAATTAAAACTTTGGATTCAAGAAGCAATATTCTTAACCTAAGAGTTCAGGTGTCCAATATTTCCCATGAGGAATTTATCCTCTTCAAAATCATAGTTCTTCTCTGCACCATTCATTTTTCAGTTACCGATCCTTTCTCCCAAATTGATTGAATTTATTGATGCTTAATATTTACATTTTAATAAATTTATATCTTGGGTATTCCCAGCCAAATTTGTTCTTTGAATGTAGCCTCATGATTTTTTGTGCTTTTTGCTTACAGAGAGTAAAACAGAGAATTAAAAAAAAAAAATTGAATTGAAATGTTTCTCCAACATGTTCTCGATTTATTCAGTTTGGAGTTCAAATCCAACTTTTAGAGTGAAAATCATTAGATTGCTTCACATTAACTAGTTGTTAATGAGGTTTTCATCTCAATGTAAAACAAATCCAAAACAGTGCATCAGAGCTTTTCACCCAGATTAGAGATCCATTTACCAAATTAAAAATACCAATAAAAAGAAATATTGCTAATGAAATTCCACAATTCTTTCTTTTATGGGTGATATTATCTTCTCAACACATTATTTATTTAAAAACAAATCATACATATTTATGCTTTATTCATGCTTTATTGCATTGCTTCTAAATTATTTGTTGCATCATTGAAAATGTAACCTCTATTCTACTCATATTTATTTTGATATTTAAAGCAAGCAAATTTATTTGTTTAATGTAAGTAGAAATTTATTAATTTACAATGTAGGAGTTTATTTTAATCTCTAGTACTGAGAAAAAGCTCATTCTTCATCAGTGGCTATATTATATCTCACTCTAGAAAGGAGTTAGTTTCATAAGAAATTCCTCAAAATCCACAATGGGTCTGATAGGAAAAATGAATCAGAAAAGCCAATACCGTACAGATAGGTAGTAAGTAAATATCCATGGCTATATCATACCTCATGTTTCCTTGGAAGGAAAGAATGTGGAGACTCATTATATTTACCACTGCTGCTATTTAGGACTAAACAAATCTGTTAATACTCAGATAAAAAATGATGGATGTATTTGGATCAAAATATAGAATTGTATGTTTAAAATCCATACACAGTAGACAAAGATGTGATGGAGATGGAGAAGCAGATACTATCATTGCCCCCAAGCCACAAACCTAAAGAAATAGTGACAAATAAAAGCTAATAAAATAACTGCCTCTTTATAAACATATTTTTCATTATCTCATCTGGATGCATGCATCCAATTATTGGATGCCTCATAAACATCATAAACAACATGTGGAAGAAATGACACAGAGAAACATAACCTGCACTGGCTGAACCTGAAACAGCAGTGGAATGTGAGTAATAATATGCTTATGGGCATATAATTATTGGGTTGGAAAGGAAGACAGGGATCAAGGTAAAATTCTCCTTCTAGAATTATATCTTACTTTCCTGTGCTCCAGTGATAAAAGAAACACTCAAATATCTTTTATATATTCACTGCCAAAGGGGAGACCATGTTATTCAAAGCATGGTGGAAATAATTTTCCCAAAAAAGAATGTGCCCCTAAACAAAAAGGAGACATGCATTTTGGGGAATTTACACTCTTTGGTTAGTCCTTTGCTACAGCTTATTAAATGCTATGATTAGCAATATTTCATTCCAGGTAATAAAAGCATTAAATAGATGGAGGGTGTAAGATTACATAATAACTACATTGTCTATTATAGATCAAAAATAGAGTGAGAAAAAGAGGGAGGGAGCAAGAGAGAGAAAAGAGATGGCAGTGTCATATCTGAACAGAAATATAATAGTCATGAGCTTTGGAAACTGAAATCCATTGGCTATGTGACCTTGAACCAATTCTTTCACTGTTTTGGCTATAGTTTCCCTTCATATAAAATGGAGATAATAATATGTATTTCTTGGAATTGTGAAAATTATATGAGATATGTAATATGTGGACTTTTCCTATCATAATGCCTGGCCCATAATAGATATTGAGGAAATGTGAATTCTTTCTTCATGTTCACTTAAGAAAGTACTATAATGATTATCACTACATTTGCTTCCAAGTACACAGTGAGGAGATAGAAAATTAAAAATCTTTAAGATTAATATAGGAATATAGAGAGTCACATTTGGAATTCCAATAACTAATGGGAATTTTTAGCTCATGCTTATCAGAACTAAGTAGGCTTCAATAGTTCACATTTAAGATATCCATTAACCCATAGTTATAGAAGAGTATGTAAAAGATTTCATTGGTAACACTAATTTCAAAAGTATTAAAATGAAAGACAGAAGTTCATTCTGATTTTTCAGCAACAAAAAGAGACATATAAAATCAGGGTGTAAACTTTTCAAGAACAGGGGCTATGTCATATTCACCTTTGCTCCATGTGTCAATATTTATGGAAGAATATGTGACTCTTTACTGAAAATTTTTGCATTCAGAAACTGCTAGAGATAGAAAAGAAATAATCCTCAGTCTCTATAGATAGCATTCTCTTTTTTAGTTTGTATTTTGAAATAATTTCAAAATTACAGGAAAGATGCAAAAATAATACAAAACCAATTGAGAACTGAAAATAACCCCTCCCAGATCCAACTTTAACGTTTTGACCATTTGCTCTATCATCTATCTACCTACCAACCTACCTACCTACCTACCTACCTATCTATCTATCTGTCTGTCTGTCTATCTAGACTCTCTAGGGAGACAGACCCAGAACTAACAGGAGAGATCTGTAAATATTATGAGACTTCATAAAAATTGTCTCACATGACTATGGGGATGCACAGGCCCAAATTTCATGGGGCAAGATGCAAGCCGGGAACTCCAATGAAGGTTTACAATGAATTCCTCAGGAGAATCTGGCTGGCTAATGTAAGTATGGAAATTTCCGACTGCTGAAATCACTTGTTCTTTTAAAACCTGTTGAAGTCTTTAAAGCCTGATAGGATGAGATGCCTCTCATTGTTGAAAGCAATCTCTTCAGTTGACCCTACACCTATTCAGTCATAGATGCAATAAACTTACTGATGGTTTAAGCTCAGAATATGTCCCTCACAATAAAAACCAGGCCAATACTTGCTTGACCAAACAACTGGACACCATCAACTGGCCTAATTGATATATGAACCTAAACATCGCACTACCTACTTTCTAAACACTTGAGAGTAGATTACATACATCATGTTCCTTTAACACTTTGTACTTCCATGTTTCCTAACCAACGTAAGTGCAGTTATCATGTTCAAGAAATTTTACATTGATATAAAGCTTATAGTCCATATTCCAATTTTTTCAATTGTCCCAATTACGTCCTTTTTGGCATTTGATTTTTTTTCTTTTTCTAGACAGTTTTTGATAGGGAGGTTGTAGTTTTACAGAAATATCATGCATAGAGTATATAAAACACATAATTCCCATATACTATCCTATTATTAACATCTTAATTATTGTGGCACGTTTGTTATAATTCATGAAAGAACAATTTAATAATTGTACTACTAATTATTGTCCACCATTTACAATCGGGTTCACTATGTTGTACAGTGCTATGTTTTCTTTTAATTTTTATTCTAGTATTATATATATGACCTAAAGTTTTCCCTTTTAACCACATTCACAATTTTGTGATTAGCTAGCATTCTTGAGAATGAGTACACATCACTTTTCTTTTTCAATTTGAATAAACCCAGACTCTGATACCTGATTTGGTTGAAATTATTTGATCTCTTGTGAATCATCTTTAGACTGCTCGTATCATCAAGACCTTAGACAGAACATCACTGAAAAAATCAAGTAGAATTTAAATGATAATTTATCAATTTTTGATCTTTGCATTTTAATCAACAATGTATATTGATAAATAGTGGTTGTTGTTTAGAAATATTACTCTGAGTTTATTGTGATCCCTAGATTGTCATCTAAAATGCTTGTACTGGATCACTAACATACACTGAGTCATGAGCTCAAATCCCATTTTATACCTGGTATGGTAGCTTGAATGTTATGCACCCCAGAAAAACATGTTCTTAAATTTAATCCTTTCCTGTGCGTGTGAACCCATTGTACGTAGGACCTTTTGGTAAGTTTACTTCAGTTAAAGTGTAGCCCTCCTCAAACGAGATGGGTCTTAATCCTGTAACTGGTGTCTTTTATAAGGGGAATGAATTCAGACAGGAGAGGGAGAAAGCCACAGGAATAAGAAGATGAAATCAGTGAAACCCAGAAGAGAAGGGAGGGACCAGGATATGCCACCAAGTGTCTTGTCATTTGATAGAGGAGCCGAAGCCTGCTCACAGCCAGCCCCACAATGCCACAGACTTTGGGAAAAAAGTGCACGCTGATGACTTTTTTCCCAGACTCAAACCCTGAGCAAATAAATTCCCATTGTTTAAGCTGAAATATTTCATGATATTTGTTTAAGTGACCTAGGAAGCTGAAACACCTATCTTCTCCTGTGTAAGGAAACAGGACTCTGAAATTATTCTGCTGGGAAATTAGCCCTTTTTATTCCAGGTATGGTAAAGGACTTCAGTTAAGAAATATTTAGGCCACTCCAACTGTGATAAAACCACATGGAAAATAACCTATCCTTAGGAAACAGATATTTTTGTACGTGTTTGTGCCCTGTTTTATTTATAATAAATGAAAGTTACAAATGAAAAAAATAACTGCTGACAGAGATGGGACATTTGCCTCAGGTACACAATTTAAGAGATTGCCAAAAAACTCAGTAATTGAGAAAATATGTTGATACACTGTTTTTAAAAATAAAGTTAATGCAAAAAATGCCATCATGAATATGAGTATTACTAATTTTTCCTTTAGCTTCAGGCTGCAGTATGGCTCAATACTACACTAACACCAATCTGTCTTAAACATTTTGATATTTTGTTCATCGTAGATTTGGGGCACTAAGTTTTATTTAAAAATAGTGCATTGTGATATCCATTTGCCTCAGTGACTAAGTTTTTGAGAGCTTCTTATATTTTGTATCCAAGGTGAATGCCTCACTTGCCTCACCTTAGACCCAGCCTTCTTGCAATGTGCAGAAAACTTGAAATGTGAATGCCAACAGAATAAAAATTGAGAGCAGCATAAAGGTAACAAACTTAGAGTTGCACTCAAGAGCAGTAGATTCCTGTAACAATAGCAGGAAATTGCTAGATATAAAATAGCTAAAATTAGAACTTTTAATAGTATAATTTGAAGTGATACATGTAAGTACATAGCACAATGCCAGCTACATTGTAAACTCTTTGTCCTTTGTAAGTTTTAAGTTCTTGTTATATATCACTATTACCATATTTTTAATTATCATTAATGGTTATATAGCAGATATATAAACTCTTGTCCTTTATTACTAAACTGCTACTCTTCTGACATAATCTTGGACTGGACCAAATTATGAATGGTCAATGTTTTTAATATTTGTTTTTGTAAAACAAGTTTTATGATATTGATGATTAGATGAGTTGCTTCAAAAAAGTGTCTAATGTATTTTATACCTTCTGCCATATTCAATGTCCAAACTATCCTCTGGAAAATGGCTGGTATCTGCATTTCAGTAAATTCAGTAAAATATAAGAATTATCAAGGCTATCAGAAATAATGTCTCAAAGATATATAGTTTTGTTTTCCTGTATGCATTGATTCTTTAACTATAAACAAAGTAAATATTTTAGAAAATAAAATGGAAAATACCTCAATGGTTTTGATAAAATTGTTTTAGATTTCTTAGAATAAGGGCTAGATTAGGTTAACTTTAACCACTTAGCATTAAAAACTATCAAAATTCCTATTTAATAATGAAAAGCATACAATTTTAACTTCCAGAATATTTTTCCATTGTACAGAATAATAACCCTTCAAGTACTACCACACTTAATGAAATTCATCTTTCAAACTTGTGTTACCTACAACATTTGGATCATGGTCCAAAGAAAAGTTACTGACAGAAAATCTATAAAAGAAGAGAAAAGGAGAAAGTAGCTTGTTTATTAATTTAAACTCAGATTATGAACCTACAGGTTCTCAGTAAACCAAATTTTCTTCCTCTCCCAATATCACCTCCTTTTAAATTTGCATCCACTCTTTAAGACTTAGCACAGTTTCCAATTTCTATGAATAATAGAAAAAAATAATGATATTTTTTGATACTAGATATTGATACTAGACAATGTGCTAGGCACATATTGCCTGGAAAAGTGTTAGGTATTTTTATAGATTCATATTTAATTTTAATGGCAGAACTCTGAATGGGTGGTGAATTCCCATATATGATTTTATGAGAAAAAACACACAAAAACCAACAAACCCAACTGTGATTCAGTCATACAACATACCTTATTCAGTTAGTAAATAGAGGGTATCTGAAGTTCATGCTTCCCCTCAACAGGATCATTACCCAAGGGAAGCAAATTATTTTAATTAATTGTTCTCAAAACACTTCTCTATTTGACACCACTTTGTGTCATAAACAGAAATTTGCTTGTACTAGTGTTCAACAGAGTGCAGTGACTGTGTCCTGGTCATATCTATTTCACTACTTATTTCACAGTGCATTGTATGCACCAACTTCACAATAAATACCTTTTTTAAAAAAATGAATCCTTAGGAGAGGTGGTTATTGCAAAAGTACCATAGAAATCTTGACTCTTTGCATCAACTTCTTTTGTATAAATAACAACCTCTTCTCCACCTCAATGCTAAGTGTACTTTCTTGAACTTCTGTGAACTTCCTAAAGCTGTGCTTAAAAAATACACACTTGAGGAAGGATTGTGGGAAGATGGCAATGGACTAACAGGTAGAGATCAGTGCTTTCATGAAAACAGTGGAGAAAGAGTCAAAAATTCTCTGAGGGACCTGCTTTGGGGGTCAGCAGACCGAGACAGTGCTACACAATTCCCAAGAAGATGAGGGACAGAGAAATGAAGAAGGGGAAAACAACAAACATGAGTTACCAAGCTCTGCTGCTTATGGGAAGGGCTCCCCTCCCCCACCGGAAATATATTAATTTGCAGTAAAACCCCTGGCTCACTGCAGCTGACTGAAAGGGGAACAGACATCTTTCTCTCTATTAGCTGTTTCAAGGGGAGAGGAAGTGGAATTAAGGGACTTTTCTCCAGTAAAATTAGCCAGCAGAGCCTGAGACTCTGCTCTGGAGATTCAAAACTGGAACACAGGATAGCTCAGACTGAAACATCACTGCGCTGACAGACATCATCTACTGGCCAGTCTGGGAATCACACAGGACAAAAACTGTTTATGGTACTCTTTGTATCCTACTCTTGGGAGAAAATCCAAGTCCCATTGCGGTCACCCCTCGGGCTGAAGTGTGGTTTGCTGGCCTGGCGAGGGGAGCGGCCGCAGTAGGCCAAGCTGCTGCCCCCATAATAGGGTGGTTGGTCGGGCCCACCGCCACCCCTGAAGGGAACTCGGCATGGGCGCAGAGTGCCCTCGGGTCTCCCCTTCTCGGCAGCCATGCTTCCGCGGCTGCCCCTCCTCCCAGATGGCGCCACCCGATGCCTTGTGGGGCGGCACCCTTCTTCTTCCTTCTCCCTGCGCAGGCGCAGGGCGGAAAATTCCAGTCTGCCCTTTTCCCCTCCCCTGACAGCAGCAACAGCCAGGCGTGGGCGGAAAAATCCAGTCTGCCCTTTTCCCTTCCCCCGACAGCAGCAACACCCAGGTGTGGGCGGAAAAATCCAGTCTGCCCTTTTCCCTCCCCCCCCCCCCCACAGCAGCAACAGCCAGGCGTGGGCGGGAAACTCAAGTCTGCCCTCCACCCCAGCAACAGCAGCCACCACTCCCTAAACCCTGCCCCTTCCCCCAGCAACAGCGACAGCCAATCCCTAACCACCACCCCTCCCCCGTCCAGTACCGCCCACTGACCTTTCGCCGGCAACCAATCAGAACAGGGCGTGGCTTCGACCAATCAGCCTTCCCCAGCCCCTATAAAACTGTTGCCTCTCCCTCAATAAAGTGGACTTGCGTGTTTACCTTGTCTCCGCGGTAGTTCTTCTGCCGTGCGCCCTCCAGTCCTGAGAGCCCCCGACAAGGGCCTGGCCTCCCTTGTCCCCAGTTCGTCACCTGCTTCTCCGGGCGACCCCTTCGTCGCCGGCTTCGCCGGGCGACCCCGTCAGCCGAACTGCGCAACCCCTTGTGAGACCGATCCCTCGTCTGCTGCCGGACCGACCCCTCGTCCCAAGCGGGACCAACCCCTCGTCCAGAGCTGGACCGACCCCTCGTCCCCAGCCAGACCCCACCTCTACCGACCGAGCAAGCCGCCGCATCCCATTAGTGAGTTAGTAGTCTGATTTTGATAACTTAAGCCAGGCAATTTTAAAGACTTAGAATAAGTTGAACCAAATATCAAAGAAAATCCGTGGGGAAAATAAACAACTGAAAACACAACAGGCAAGAGAGAAATTGGCCATCAGAGTAAATTCACCAATTCAGATGGTTAGACAACAGCAAAAAATTACAAACAATACTAGGGAACAGGAAGAGATGGTCCAGCCAAAGCAACTAACCAAATATCCTGAAGAGATACAGGATTTAAGAAAATTAATCAGTGAAAAATCACGCATCTTGCCTAAATCACTTCAAAGAATTTAAAGAAATAAGACTAAAGAAATAAAAATATATTAATAAGACACTGGGTGAGCATAAAGAACAATATGAAAGCCTTCAAAGAAAAGTAAGACATAGAAATGGATGGAATTAAAATATGTAAGAGGCACATAAAAGCAGATTTGAATTGCTTGAAGACAGAATTAGTGATTTGAGGACAGAACATTTGAAGTGGAAAAGATAGGAGAACAAAGGAGAAGAGATTGGAAAAAATGGTACAGTCTTAGGAAATTGAATCACAAATGGAAAACATGCAAACATTTGCATTATTGTTATCCCAGAAGGAGAAGTGAATGGAACAGGGGCAGAAAGAATATTTGAGGAAACAATGAATGAAAACTTCCCAGCCCTTATGAAAGACATAAATATCCATATCCAAGAAGGACAACACACCCTAAACAGAAAAAAAAAATCCAAATAGAGGCCCCTACTATTCAGAATGACAAATATCAGCAATAAAGAAGGGATTCTAAAAGCAGTGATGAAAAATAAGCATCACATAGAAGGGAAAATTGATAAGATTAAGCTAAACACTGACCTCTTATCAGAAACCATAGAGGCAGGAAGAAAATGGTATGATATATTTCAGTACTGAAAGAGAAAAACTGCCAGCCAAGAATTCTGTATCCAGTGTAACTGTCCTTCACAAATGAAGGTGAATACAAAGTCTTCACAGACAAACAAAAACTGATAGAATATGTTTTTCATAGCATATGAAAAAACAAGAGTGAGAAGAGTGAAGAGTTTAGAAATGAAGATTATTAGGAAGTGTAAACTAAAGGGTAAGAAGACAAACAATAGAACAGTACAACAGAAAGCCAAAGGACAAAGTAGAGGAAGTAAGTAATTCCTTTACAGTAATAACATTGAATGTTAATGGCTTGAACTTAAAAATCAAAAAACATAGACTGATTGAATGGATAAAAATATATGAGCCATCTATATAATATCTACAAGAAACCCAACTCAGATGTAAGGACACAGCTAGGTTAAAAGTGAAAGGTTGGAAAAAGGTATTCCATAAAAAGTGTAAACAAAAAAGAGCTAGAGTAGCGATACTAATATGAGACAAAATAGATTTCAAATGCAAAATTGTTATAAGGGATGAAGAAGATCATTCTTCTTGCAACTCTGCAAGAAGAAATGACTATATTAAATATTGCTGCAACTAACCTGAATGAAGATATATGAGGCACACACTGCAAAACTGAAAGGAGAAATAGATGTCTCTACAATATTAATAGTTGGAGACTTTAATACACCACTCTCAGTATTGGATAGAACATCTGAACAGAGGATAAACAAGAAATAGAGAACTTAAATGTTATGATCAATGAATTATGCCTAAAAACATCTATAGAGCATTGCACCCCAAAACAGCAGGATATACTTTCTTTTCAGGTGCTCATGATCCTTCTCCAAGATAGACCATATTTGGGTCACAAAAAAGTCTCAATAAATTTAAAAAGATGAAATGATACAAAACACTTTTCTGGTCATAACAGAAAGAAGCTAAAAATCAATAATGGATGCAAAAAGGGAAAATTAATGATATATGGAGATTAAATAACAGAAAGGGTCAAAGAAGAAACTGCAGGAGTGCGGGCAGCGGCGGGCCTCCGGGAGGGTCGGCGCGGTTGGCCGGGCGGGCTCTCCGGACAGGGGCTGCCTCGCGGTCGAAGGAGAGGAGGGGGTTCGGCACGAAGCCGTTGGGCCCTCGCTCTCTCTGCTCAGGCATGGGGGACGCGCGGTGCAAGCAAGAACACCACGGAGACAAGGTCTAGGCACAAGTCTACTTTATTGTTGAAGGGGACATGGTTTTATAGGGTCTAGGGATACGTAAAGGGACTTGATTGGTGCCGGTGGGTGCTGTTGCTTGCGTAGGCGGTTACTGGACAGTAAGCTGGCTAAGAGGTTAGGAGCAAGGGAGGGGAAGGGGAAGGTGTGGGCTGTCTAGATAACGGCTAGGTGGAAGACGGAGAGGGGGAGAAGGAGGGGCAGTGCCGGCTGCCAATACTGGGCGGGGAGGAGACGGGGACACAGGAGAATTCAGCAAATATTTTGAGACAGAAGAAAATGAGAATACAACATATCAAAACCAATCAGACACTGCAAAGTCAGTGCTGAGAGGGAAGTTTATAGCCCTCAGTGCTTACATTTAAAAAGAAGAAAGAACTAAAATTGAGGATCTAACTGCACATTTGGAGGAACTAGAAAAAGAACAGCAAACTAATCCCAAACCAAGCCAAAGGAAAGAAATGGTAAAGATCAGAGCAGAAATAAATGAAATTGAGAACAAAAAACAATAGAATCAACAAAACCAAAAGTTGGTTCTTTGAGAAGATTAACAAAATTGACAAATATTTAGCTAGTCTGATAAAGGAGAAAAGAGAGAAGATGCAAATAAATAAAGTAAAAAATGAGAGGGAGTGTTGCAGGAACCTGTATGAACGCGGAGGTGAAAAGAAAAACACAAAAGACTCAACACAACGGGGCTCAGGGACCATCATGTCCAAAGAAATGAGGCAATTTATTCTTTATTAAGTTGTCCTTTTATATTTTTTTGTTGACCTACTTAATACATTCTCCTTATCCATCTCTGGCACTGATAGCTACTCCCACCTCATTTCCCTCCTGCTCTGAGAAACAACAGGCATTAAGAGAATGCTGAGTTCTTCTTAATCTCAATAACACGCAGTTATTCTCAGGATCATCATTCTTTGTGCCCTTTTTCCAGATGATGACTGCACCTTAACCAAGGCTACAGCATTGGAGGGCATTACTACTGACCCCACAGAAATAAGAGAGATCATGAGAGGAAACTTTGAACAACTGTATGCCAAAAAACTAGACAACGTAGAGGAGACGGACAAATTCCTAGATACGTAAATATCACCTACACAGACCCTAGAAGAAATAGAAAATTTCAACAAACCAATCACAAGTGAAGAGATTGAAAGAGGAAACAGAGATGAAAAGCCTGGGACCAGATGTCTTCACAGGTGAATATAACCAGTCTATCAAAGATGATCTAATACTAGTCTTGCTCAAACTCTTCCAAAAAAATTGAACAGAGAGGAACACGACCAAACTCATTCTATGAAGCCAATATTACCCTAAGACCAAGACTAGATGAAGATACTACAAAAAAAATTATGGATCAATATCTCTAATGAATATAGATGCAAAAATTCTGGATATTTGTAAACAGAATCCAAATGCACATTAAAAGAATTATGCACGATGATCAAGTGGGTTTCATCCCAGGTATGCAAGGATATTTCAACACAAAAAAAATCAATTATTGTAATAAACCATATTGATAAACTGAAGAAGAAAAATCGTATGATCCTCTCAATGCAGAAAAGGCATTTGACAAAATACAGCACACTTTCTTGATAAAAAAAAAACACTTCAAAAGATAAGAATAGAAGGAAGCTTTCTCAATAAGATAAAATGCTTATATGAAAAAACCTACAGCCAGCATTGTACTTAATGGTGAAAAACTGAAAATTTTCCCACTGAGATGAGAAATAAGACAAGGATGCCCACTCTTAACACTTATTCAATATTGTGCTAGAGGTTCTATCTAGACCAGTTAGGCTAGGTAAAGAAATAAAAGGCACCTGAATAGGAGAGGAAGAAGTAAAACTTTATTCACTAATGATATGACCCTATATCTAGAATCTCCTGAAAAACTTGCAACAGAGCTACTAGAACTAATAGACAAATTCAGCAAAATGGTGGATACAAATTTAATATACAAAAATCAATTGCGTTTCTGGTGTGCAATCTGAGGAGGAAATCAGAAAAAAACTTCCATTTATAATAGCAACTAAAACAGTAAAATATTTAGGAATAAACTTAACCAAGAGCATGAAGGACCTGTATTCAGAAAACTACAAAATGTTGCTAAAATAAACCAAAGGAAACAAATAAATGGAAGGACATTCAGTGTTCATGGATTAGAAGACTAAATATCATTAAGATGTCATTTCTACTCAAACTGATTTACAGATTCAATGCAATCTCAATAAACATCCCAACAGCCTTTTTTGCAGAAGTGGAAAAGCCAATTATCAAATTTATTTGGAAGGATAAGACAAAAAGATCTTAAAAAAGAAGAACAAAGTTGGAGGATTCTCACTTTGGACTTTAAAACATATTAATTAGCCAGAGTGGTTAAAAACAGCATGGTGCTGGCATAAAGATGGATGCATTAACCAATGGAACTGAATCAAGCATTCAGAAATATACCTTCACATCTACAGTCAAATGGTTTTTGACAAGGCTGTCAAGCCCTCCCATCTGGGCCAGAAAAGTATTCAACAAATAGTGCTGGGAAAACTGTATATCCATATTCAAAAGAATGAAAGAAGGTTCATATCTCACACCTTATAGAAAAATTAACTCAAAATGAATGAAGGTCCTAAATATAAAAACAACAACCATAAAACTCCTAGAAGAAAATATAGGAAAATATCTTCAAGATCTTGTGGTAGGCAGTAGTTTCTTAAACCTTACACCTGAAGCACGAGCAACAAGAAAAAATAGATAAATGGGACCTCCTCAAAAGTAAACACTTTTGCACATCAAATGACTTTATCAAAAGGGTGAAAAGGTAGTGAACTCAACGGGAGAAAGTATTTGGCAAACATATATGCAATATGGGTTTTATATCCATTACATACAAAGGGGCCACACTATTCAACAATAAAAAGACAAACTAACTGATTAAAAAATGGGCAAAAGTCTTGAAAGGACAATTATACAAAGAAGAAATACAAATGGCAAAGAAACATCTGGAAAAGTGTTCAACATCACTGGAGATTAGGGAAATGCAAATAAAAACTACAATGAGATATCATTTCACACCTAATAGAATGGCCACTATTAAAAAGTCAGAAAACTGTAAATGTTGGAGAGGATGTGGAGAGACAGGAATGTTTTTTCACTGTTGGTGGAAATATAGAATGGTATAGTCACTGTGGAGGACTGTTTGGCAGTTCCTAAGGAATTTGAATATGGACTTGCCATGTGATCCAACAATACCATTACTGGGCATATACCCAGAAGAACTGAGAGCATAGCCAAAAATAGACATCTGAACACCAATGTTCATAGTAGCATTTTTCACAATTGCCAAAAGTTGGAAACAATCCAAGTGTCCATCAGTTGATAAATGGTAAAGAAACTGTGGTGTAGACACACAATTGAATATTATACAGCAGTAAGAAGAAATGAAAATCGTGAAGCATATAACAACATGAATGAACTTGGAGGACATTATGTTGAGTGAAGCAAGCCAGACACAAAAGGACAAATACTGTGTAATTGTGCTGTTATGAACTAAATATATTGTGTAATTTATAATTAGAATATAGGTCACCAGAAAATAGAAGGATGGTAGAGAATGGAAAGCCTGGGTTAATTTGTGCAGAACTAGTAAAAGTTTGCTTGTAAATCTTTGGAAATGAATGGAAATGGTTAAAGCATATTATGGTGTTGTTACTAACAATACTATTGTATGTGTCTGATAGTCGTTAAAAGGGAAAGTCTAAGGTCATGTGCATTACTAGAAGGAGAGCTAAAAACTGTAATGTGGGACTCTATAAGTGAGTAAAACCTCAAGTAAATCATGAATATGGGTGATATTGAATATATGAGTGTTTTTACAAAGCATAAATACAATTACACTGGACAGAAGGAAAAAGAATAACAGCCATATGGCAAGGGAAGTATAGAGAGATTGAGAGATGAGTTTTGGCTGGTTGTTTCTTGTTTATTATTATTACTATTGGAATAATGAAAGTGCTCCAAGAATGACTAAAATATGAATGCGCAAATATGTGATGACACCGAATACTATTGACTGTACCCTTTAGATGTGTTTATGCTTTAATATGTATCAATAATATTGATTTGTTAAGAAAAAATATACATACACCTGCTTTGTCTTCCTCATCCCTTGCCTTTTATCTTCTCAAACCCCAGTTCCTACCCTCTTCACTCTCAATACATTCTTGACTCATATGATAAAATATATGCCTGAAAGGGAGGATAAAATCCCTTAAGTAGCCCAGTTGAAAACATTATTTTTATATACAATGAAAGTTCCCATCAAATAAAATTTGAGTTTACATCAATTTATGTTAAAATGTTACTATATGAAGAGAACTACTTTTGTCCCAAATATTCAAAGACATCTATTTTAATTTGAAGGGGGTGGTTTATATGGTTTTTTAAAAGTAAATGATATTTTAACAGGTTTATTCTTAAATAAATAAATGTTTGATAGTATTTTTTAAAATTCCCAGGCTTCAAGCATTATTTTAAAAGAAAGCCATATCACAACATCTATTATGATTAAGTGAATTATCCTAATAATAATTATAAAGGGCTGATTATATTAAAATATTACTTATATAGGTAACTATGATTCTTTTTTTTCTAACTCTAAATACTTAAACTATAATACATTTTACATCCTAATTTCTGGAAATCTAATTATATAGGTGATGTCTTTCAAGTAATTTATTCAAATTCAATTTAATATTGTAAAACTTTAAAAGAAAAGAGCAGAAAGTCTCTTTTCTATTATAGGAGCTGATGAAAGTTGTTCTCTGGGTCCAAATAATCTCAGTAACAGTTAATGAATCTAATATAAGAGTGGTCAGATGAGGGAAATGAACCATTTATGCATACTGAGGTGAATATGTAAAATTACACTAAACTCATGAATTATTGCAGAGACATGTAGTTTTTAAGTTATCGTTTAAACCTTACAATTTTTTCAGTACAAGCATAGAAATATATGTAGAAGAAAAATAATGTATTTGAATTCCCTTTCTATATGAAAGTGCTCAGGTACTTTGGTTCATTTTTTCCAATAAGGATACCAATGCAAGTGAAAGGAAGTCAGTGAATTTGCCAGATTTAAAATTATATTCATTTATTAGACATATTATCTGCTTGAAATCTCTTTGTTCATGGTGTTATTATAAGACACTTTTAAATATTTCAACCATCAGACTCATATTTTTGAGTAGTCAATTTAAATAAGAAAGGATGAACTAACAGAACCAGATTCTTGATAATCTGATAACCAGATACCAGTGGATCTGATAACCCTCCAAAGAAAAAACCACCAGCCTATCAGAAATATCATAGGCTTATCTGTTGTTGTTTAGGCAGAACCTTATTCTCAAACAAAAATAAGAGGTAATTAAGAAAAACAAACACAATCTTTTATTCTCAGAAATACTCATTTTAAAAAACTGAAATAAAAATACTATTCTTTTTAGAATTCAAAAGCCTTTAAAGAAATTTATAGTTTTCAAAGTCTTGAATTAATATTTTTTGTTCTTGTGACTTCTCACTCTTATATGAGTCATGTCTTAGTTTCCTGGCTGTTATGCCAAATATCACTGAATGGGTTAACTTAGACAATAGAGATTGGTTCCCTCATGGTTTCAAACTTAAAAGGCTTGCTTTCTCCTGGAGTTGGTAGTATTTTGGCTGGCTGCAATCCTTGGGTTCTTTCACTTTCCCATCATATGATGATGCCCTCCCTTTTCTCTTCTAGGTTCCTTTGACTTTTGTCTGGCTCTTTTCGATGGCTTTCTCTGACTTTCTGAATTTCTTCTGTTTATAAGGGCCTCTAGAAATGTAATTAAGACCTTTCTCATTCAGTTGGGCCCAACTTTAACTAAAAATAACATCTTAAAGAAGTTTTATTTACAATGGGTTCATACCCACAAGAATGCAGATTAAGAATTTATGTTTTTTGGTGGGTACATAGTCCAGCCTACTGCAAACCAAATACACACTGGAATAAATGCCTTTAAGAGACTTATGAAAGGCAAAGCAAAAAACTTGGAGATTTCTCAATGTAAACATAGATATAAGATATTAGCATTTCTTATATTAAACAAACACGTTTTTTTATAAGAGGTAAAGTAGTGGTCCAGAGCAAGAACTTTCAGTCAGCTAGACCTTATTTATTTATTTATTTTTAAAAGATTTATTTATTTATTTAATTTCCCCCCCTCCCCTGGTTGTCTGTTCTTGGTGTCTATTTGCTGCGTCTTGTTTCTTTGTCCGCTTCTGTTGTCGTCAGCGGCACGGGAAGTGTGGGCGGCACCATTCCTGGGCAGGCTGCTCTTTCTTTTCACGCTGGGCGGCTTTCCTCACGGGCGCACTCCTTGCGCGTGGGGCTCCCCCACGCGGGGACACCCTTGCGTGGCACGGCACTCCTTGCGCGTATCAGCACCGCGCATGGCCAGCTCCACACGGGTCAAGGAGGCCCGGGGTTTGAACCGCGGACCTCCCATATGGTAGACGGACGCCCTAACCACTGGGCCAAAGTCTGTTTCCCGCTAGACCTTATTTTGAATCCTAGCTTCTCTGTTTACTTAAACATATCATCTTGGGAAAATAATTTAATTTCTTTATGCCTTAGTCTCTTTGTCACTTATGGTGAACATAATACAACATATCTGACAATTACTTTTAAAAAATTTTATTTAAGTATATCATTCATACATGAATATAGATAAATAATAAGTGTCTACTAAAAGTTGTGAACTTACAAGCAAACATGCATAACATCATACAAGGGTCCCATACATCAGCCTACCACCAACACCTTGCGTTGTTGTGAGACCTTTGTTACAAATTATAAAAGTTACTTTTAAAGATTGAGAAATTATTTATACCAATGGGTAATGACCAGACCATATATGACTATAAAACTCTGACCAGCAACTAACCAGAAAATCAAACCAAAACTATTATGGCAATTGGTCCACAATGATCAAGATTTCATCAATGATTGCCAGTTTCCCTATTTTTGTCCCCATTTCTGGCTCAGTATCAACCAGAGAACACCATGTATTTTTCCCAAACAAGTCACATAAGATGCTCATCTTGTAGTCAGCTGCCTCCAGCTTTCCCTTGCCTATAAACTCTAATCAAATATACCTGAAAACTTTGCTTTTATCCCCACTATAAAGTTTTTCCTCTCACCTCCTTCCCTTTAAAAAAACTCAAAACTTAAATTAAAAAAATATATATTTAGATTATATAAATGTTACATATAAATATAGGGGATTCCCATATGCCCCACCCCTCACCCCTCCCACACTTTCGCATATTAACAACACTCCTTTATTAGTGTGGTACATTTGTAACAATTGATGAACTCATATTAGAACATTGCTGCTAAGTGTAAGTTATAGTTTACATTATAGTTTAAACTCTCTTCTAAATGATTTTGTAGGTTATGACAAGATATATAATGGCCTGTATCTGTCATTGCAGTGTCATTCAGTACAATTCCAATGTCCTGAAAATGCCCCCATATTATACCATTTTCCCCCTCTCCCTCCCCTCAGAAACTCCAGAAGTGTCTGCCTCCACATCAATGATAAAAGTTCTTCCATTGATAGAATAACAGGAAGTCTACTCTAGTCTATTGTTCATTCCCCAATCCTGAGGATTCTAAGATGGTGATGCCCATACTGCCTCTTCTTGAGAAGGGGCTTAGACCCCATGGACCTCCCTCCCTTTCAGCATCTGCCAAAGGGAAGTGATTGTGTCAGGTGGTCTTCATTTATTTCCACAAGAGTCAAGGAGAAAATGAATGTGAAAATCCCAGTCATGTATTTGACACATATGAATGCTCAATAAATGGACAGAAGCACTAGTTACATGGTCAGGTCTATATTTTCCTTAATCTTTCTAAAGGTGATATTTCAAACATGTTTATCATTGTATGTTTGGAACATGATAGCACACAGATATTATTGCTTTCTTCCAGCTTGTGGACACAATGATTATTCAAACTACTAAATCAAATGTTTTGATTAAAAAAAATGCATTATATGTAGAGTAGTGTGTCCCCTGTTGTGGAAGTTCAAGGTTAGTTATGAAACCCCAAAAGAGAGATTATGTTTGTAAACTAATCTGTTCCTCTGGGTGTGATACCCTTTGATTGTATTAGATTCAGCTGACATGTCTTTGATTAAATTATGTTAAGATTAGGGCTTTGATTCAACCGGTCAGTAGGACATGATGCTGGTTGAGTCCCCACCCCTTTGTGGGTTGATATAAATGGATGCTAATGCAGGAAGAGCAAGAGCTCCATAGACATGGAAGAGGAGAAAACTTGGACATTTTGATCCTGTCGTGTGACAGAAAGGAGAAGCCTCAGATAACTAAAGTCCCAGGAGGAGAGTGAGCCATTTGCCTCATATCCTACAGCTGAGATTGGGAAGAAGCTGGGCCCATGGAGCCTCAAGACAAAAAGGAAGCCCTGAAAGGCAAACCCTATGCCAGCTTGCAGATGAGAGAGAGGAATCCCACAGTGAAAGGCTGAACCCTTGCAACTTCTCCTGCCATCTTTCTTCAACACACAGCAATTGACTTTGATGAGAAAGTAGCCTTAGGTTGGACTCTTCAGGGTCTTGTAACTGCAAGCTTTTACCCCAAATAAATACCTTTTATAAAAGCCAAAAAGATTTCTGGTACTTTGCATCAGCACCCCTTTGGCTGAGTAATACACTTTTCAAGAACATTCAAGCAAATGATGGCAAATGACCTCTCCAAGGCACTGATTAATAGATTGATGATTGAGCTACTTGATGAGCATTTAAAATACAGATAATTCAGATAATTCAGCCCAAATTTAAATCTAATGAATCCAAATGTGTAGACATGGGATCCAGAATTCAGTATTGTTGAAAATCTGCACAGGTGATCCCATAAAGAATAATTTCTCTATTTCAAACTTACCTTCTCTCGATTGGGGAGGTGATTTGGATTTCAGCCTTTAAGGAAGACATGCTTTTATTTGCATTTCATGAGGCAACTATGTTTTCATTCAATCGTAAAAAAAAATTAAAAAAAATAAAAACACTACTAGGGGCCAGGAACTATTTTCTCAGCTCCCTGACACCCTAGAGTTATAGATCTACAAATTTTGCCCCAATTTACTTAGTAGGAAATCCACATTTATAAAAGGACTTATTCAGTTTACTAAGGACTGGCTGCAAGGTGTTTATGTTTATGTTGCTAGATGAGCCTCAGGATTTCAGTTGTTATTTACTCAACTAGTATGCCATCTTCAAATCAGGAAGATCAAGGGTCAAAATTGCTTGGTTTGAAATTGTTTGCCTTAGTGAGATCAGCTAAAGGATCTGTACTTTCCTAACTTTCTATATTCTTATAATAAGAGCCTCTTGTTAATAGCATGTAACCTTAACTCGCATCCTATTGTAGTTTGAAGCTGTCTTTACTCCATAAAAACATGCTCTTAAATTTGACCCTTTCCTGTGAGTGAACTCATTGTAAGTAGGACCTTTTGATAAGGTTATCAGTTAAGGTATGTAGCAATTTGATATTATTTATGAATTCCAAAAATAAATATAGATTATGTTTGTAAACTGTTCAGTTCCTCTGTCATGATAACCCGTTGATTGTATTAGATTCAGCTGAGACATCTGATTAAATTATGTTAAGATTAGGGTTCTGATCCAACCATTTCATTAGAGTGTGACTCAGCACTGAGTCCCAGCCCCACTGGGGATAAAACAGATGCTCACACAGAAGTAAATACATGGAGAAGGAGAACACAGAAGATACACAGGAAGAGAGAGTGCTCCACAGACACGGCCCCGGGAAGACAGATGAGCCTGAAAGTCTACAGCTAATCATGTGGAGAGAACAAAGCTGCTGAACCCAGAAAGAAATGAGCCTTAGGGAGAAGGATGAGCTTAATGCCTACCTTCAGCTGAGATAGGAAGAAGCTGGGTCCATAGAGACTTAAGAGCTTAAGAGGAAAGAGGAAGGCTGAACCCTTATAGAAATTACCTGCTATTTTGCTTCAACACATGACTACAGAGTTTGATGAGGAAGTAACTGAGTTGGACTCTCAAAGGCCTTGTAACTATAAGGTTCTACCCCAAATAAGTACCCTTTATAGAAGCCAAAAGAGTTCTGGTACTTTGCATCAGCATCTCTTTGGCTGACTAATACAAGGTGTGACCCACCTCAATCAGGATGAGTCATAATCTGATACTGGAGATCTTTACAAGAGAAAGAAATTCAGACACAGACAGAAAGCCATGGAGGAAGCACCCAGAAGATGAAATCAATGAAATCTGAAGAAGAAGGGACAGACCAGGTGCCACACCATGTGCCTGGCCTTGAGTCAACCTAAGGACCAAGGTTGGCCACAACCAGCCTCAGAATGCCAATTCTGGGGAGAATGCATCACCTGGATGATGCCCTGATTTAGATATTTTTCAGGCCTCAAAACCATAAGCTAAAAATTCCCATTGTTTAAGTCAACCCATTTCATGGTATTTGCTTAAGCAGCCTAGATAACTAAAACACATGCCAACTCCAAAAGGTTCAAAGAAGCAGCCTGCAGCATAGTATAGAGAATGACTAAGACAAAGTCCTGGTGCATTTAGAGATGTTTGCTATGGGCCATTGACAGGGAATAGGGATACAAAGATTCTTAATTTTGCATGTCTTTCTCTGAGGTCAACATGATCACATTCTACTATAATTTTCTCTTTACATGATTGTCACCCCCATAAGAAAAAGGTTATGCAAGATAGGGATACTTTATTCATCTTGGTATCATCATTTACAAATACAGTGTCTGGCCTCTAGGAACTGCTAAATGGCTGGTGGGCAGCATCACAGAGTGGCAAGAAATGGTAATCAGTGTATTTTTGTTCCTTCACAAAGTAGGATCTATTGTGATGACTAAAATGCCACTGACATGTTCAGCTACATATAACATTCTGTCTCTTGAATGGAAACCTAAAACTATTTGAATTCCTCTTTCAACCCATATTTTTCTAAGTGACTTGTTCTGAATTCCTAACCAAGAAATATACCTATATTTCCAGTCCTTTTGATTCAGTTGGATTACATAACATTTAAATCATGTCATAGAAATATCTCTGTTACTTTGTTTTTTCTTTTTTTTAGAGAAGTTGAGGGTTTATAGAACAATCATGCAGAAAATAGAGGATTCACATATACCACCTATCACCAGCATCTTGCATTGGTGTAGACATTTTTACAATATATTACATTTTATAATTGTACTATTAATACAAAGTTCTTGAATTAAACTTGGGTTCAGTGTGTAGAGTAGTTCCATAGATTTAAAAAAAATTATTTTGTTACCATCTATACAATTTAACATTTTCACTTTTAACCATATTCAGATGTAAAATTCAGGGCTGTTAATTGTGTTCACAAGGCTGTGCTACTATCACCATCATCTATTACCAAAACATTACCATCATTCCAATTAGGAGTACATTTTAAACCTTATATCCCCATTCTCTTTCTCCACATTGTGCCCTACTAACCTATATGCTAGATTATGAGCTTGCCTATTCTAATTGTTTCAAATCATTGTGATCATACAAGTTATCTTCAGGGTTTGTCCATGTGGTCACATATAACAGGACTTTATTTTTACGGTTGAATGACATTTGATTGTATGTATATACACATTTTATTTATGTGTTCATTGATTGATGGCCTTAAAGAAAACAAAGCCCACAGCACATAGCCGCCTGCATGACCTGGACATAAGTTAAAAAGTAACAAGCCTCCCTGGAGAGAAAGGATGTATACTGTAGACTCTAATTTTCTCCAAGCTACACACTTCCGTTTCTATAACATTACCAGACCCTATTTATGTGCTTCATGTGACCCTATCATGAAATTCTGTTGTGAAATGTCTTTGTTCTGAAACCCTTGATATTACCCCTCATTTTCCCACCTCTTTGCAGAGTGCTGCTTTCATTTTCTGGCCTGCTGCCACTGGAGGACCTCTCCTGTCCGTAAGTCCCAATAAAGCTTGTGTTTGACTCAGTCTTTCATCATTAAGTAGGATGTTAACTGTGTATTTTTCATATATGCCTTTATCATATTGAGGAAATTTCCTCCTATTCCTTTTATCAAGAAAAGGTGCTGTGTATTGTCAAATGCCATTTACACATTGTATTAGTCAGTCAAAGGGTTGCTGATGCAAAATACCAGAAATTGGTTGGTTTTTATAAAGGCTATTTATTTTGGGTAGAAGCTTACAGATACCAGGCAATAAGGCATAAGTTACTTCCCTCACCAAAGTCTATTTGGAGCAAGATGGCTGCTGATGTCTGTGAGGGTTCAGGCTTCCTGGGTTCCTATGTTCCTGGGGCTTCCTTTTCTCTGGGTTCAAGGTTCCTTCTTTCTGGGACTGGCTTCTCTTTCTTCTGGGAGCTTACTTGCCTGGGCTCCAGCTTAAGTCTTCAACATCAAACGCCAACATCAGAAAACCCACAACTCTGTTCTTTGCCACGCCTTTTATCTGTGAGTCCCCACCTACCAGGGGGTGGAGTCTCAACACTCTAATCATAACTCAATCATGCCCAGGTACAGATCAGATTACAAACATAATCCAATATCTATTTTCGGAATTCATAGCCCTATCAAGATGATACACACATAATTTGAGAGGACCATGTGTTTTTTTTCTTTCTTTTGTTAATGTGATATATTACAGTAATTGATTTTCTTATGTTGAACCAACCATGCATACCTGCGGTAAGTCCACTTGATCATGGTATATTATTATTTTAATATGATGGATTCAATGTGCTAGTATTTTGTTGAGATTTTTGCATTTATATTAATAAAATATAGTTGTATGTGTGTTTCTTGTGGTACCTTTATCTGACTTTTATATGAGGGGATGTTGGTCTTGTGGAATGAGTTAGAGAGTGTTCCTTTCTCTACAGTGTTTTGGAGGAGTTGGGTAAATTTCTAAGAATTTGTACATTTCATTTACATTATCATTCAAGTCTTGTACTTCCTTATTAGTCTTCTGACTAGATATTCTACCCATTATTGAGAGTGGAGTATTAAAGTCTCCTACTATTAATAAATAACTGTTAATTTTTTTCAAATCTGTTAATATTTGCTTCATATATTTAGGGCTCTACTGTTGGAGGCATGTATATTTATAATTGTTACATCTTCTTGTAGAATTGTTGAATTGGTCCTTTTATCAGTATGTAATGACCATCTTTGTCCCTCTTTATTTCTGATTTGAAGTCTATGTTATCTGTTATTGGTATAGCTTCCTCAGATTGTTTTGGCTACTACTTGAATGGTAACTTTTCCCATCCTTTCACAATCAACCTATTTGTATCTTTGACTATAAGAAGAGTCTCTTACAGACAACATATCATTGGGTTGTGCTTTTTTATCCATTCTGCTAATCTTTGACTTTTGACTGGAGAGTTTAATCCATTTACATATAAAGTCTCTAATGATAATACATATCTCTATTCTCCAATTTTGCTATTTAGCCTTTGTAAGTCTTACACTTTTTTTTTGGTCCTTCACTTCTGTTAAAGCTTACTTTTATATTTATTTGCTATTTTGTGTTGTACCATATTGAGTAACTTCCCATTTCTTTCTGCATATATTTTCCATCTGTTTTTGTTGTGGATACCATAGAGTTAAAATTTAACATCTTAAATATATTGCAGTTGTATTTGTTTTGATGCCAAATGAACTTCAACAGCCTGCACATAGACTTTTCTTATCTCTCTGTCCTCCCACAAATTTTTTGTACTTGTTATCACTTATACCTTTGTACATTTTATATTTTAAATTTATTATTACTTTTCATGCATTTGCATATTAGCTCCCATAGGAAGTAAGAAGTGAAGTTACATACCAACAATACAATTCAATAATATTGGCAATTTTAATTACCCAAATGGCTACATTTACCGGAGGTCTTTATTTCTTTATGCTGCTTTGAACCATTGCCTTAGTGTCTTTTCATTTCAGCTGTATTAGTCATCCAAAGGGGTGCTGATGCAAAGTATAGAAATCTGTTGGCTTTTTTTTTTAAAAGATTTATTTTTTATTTATTTCTCTCCCTTTCCTCCCCCTAGTTGTCTGCTCTCTGTGTCCATTCATTGCGTGTTCTTCTGTGACTGCTTCTATCCTTATCAGTGGCACCGGGAATTTGTGTTTCTTTTTATTGCATCATTTTGTTGTGTCAGCTCTCTGTGTATACAGCAACCATTCTTGGCAGGCTGCACTTTCTTTCGTGCTGGGCAGCTCTCGTTATGGGGCACACTCCTTGTGTGTGGGGATCCCCTACACGGGGGACACCCCTGCATGGCTTGTGTGCATCAGCAGTGTGCATGGGCCAGCTCCACATGGGTCAAGGAGGTCCAGGGTTTGAACTGCAGACCTCCCATGTGGTAGGCAGATGCCCTATCCATTGGACCAAGTCTGCTTCCCTCTGTTGGTTTATATAAAGGATATTTATTTGGGGCTCACAGTTAACAAGGCCTTAAAGAGTCCAAATCAAGGCTGCTTTGTCACCAAAGTCAACTGCCACTTGTTGAAGCAAGATGGCAGGTGATATCTGCCTCATCTCTCCTTCCTTCTTCCTCTTATGATTCTCTGGGCCCACTTCTTCCAATCTCAGCTGTAGGGTGACATAGGGCTCATTTCTTTCCAGGCATTGTCAGTTGCTCAGCTGCTGTATTCTCTTCAGCTGCAAACTATCAAATGAATGGCTCATCTCTCCCCAGTGGTTTAACTGTTTGAGCCTTCTCCTTTCTGTCACATGGCAGGACTGAAAAGACCAAGTTCTCTCCTCTTCCATGTCTTTGGAGCTCTTTTTTCTTCCTGTGTGTCTTCTTGAGTAAGTGTCCATGAATATCAGTCATTGAAGGGGCAGGTGCTCAACCCAGAGTCATCAACTTACTGATGTGGTTGAATCAAAGCCTTAATCTTTTGTTGAGTAAAGTTAAAACCTTTGAATTTAATACAATCAAAGGGTATTCATACTCAGAGTAGCAAACCAGTTTGCAAACATAATTTTTCTCTTTTTTAGGGGATTCATAAATAATCTCAAACTGCCACACAGGTTGAAGAACTTCCTTTAGCATTGATTGTAGGGAAGATCTTATGGTGATATTGTTTATCTGATAATATCTTATTCTAGCTCTCATTTTTGAAAGAGAGTCTCACTGTATATAAAATTCTTGAATGGCAGTTGTTTTCCTTCAGTCCTTTAAATATTTTAACCCACTGCCTTCTTGCCTCCATAGTTTCTGATGAGAAATCAGCATTCAATCTTATTGGGATTTCCTATGTAACATGTTGCTTTTCTCTTGCAACTTTCAGAAATCTCTCCTTGTCTTTTGCATTTTATAGTGTAATCAGTATATGATTTTTATATTTTTTCTGTTCGGTATTCTCTAAGCTTCTTGTATTTTTTTACATATTTTTTTCTTCATATGTTTCCTGTTTGGTATTCTCTAAGTTTCTTGTATGTGCATGTTCATGTCTTTTCTTAAGTTTAGGAGGTTCTCTGTCATTATTTCTTTGAATATTCCTTCCACCCCTTTCTCTGATCTTTCTCCTTCTGGGAAGACCATAATGCATAACTGTCTTAGGCTATTTTCATTTTTAATATTTCTTCTTGACCTCAGCCTGATTCATTTCAAATGTCTTGTTTTCAAATTCACTGAGTCTTTCTTCTGCCAGCTTCATTTTGCTTTGAAACTCCCCTGACCATTTCTCATTTCAGTTATTGTGGTTTTCAACTCCAGTAATTCTGTTTGGCTCCTTTTAAAAATATCTCTCTTTAGTTTGACTGTCATATTGTTCATTCACTGTTTTCCTGATATCCTACTGTTCTTTCTCCTTGCATTCTTTCATCTCCATAAGCATTTTTAGGGTAATTTTTGTAAGACTTTGTTCAGTATCTCCACATTCTTGTCTTCTTCACTGGTGTTTCCTGTATTTTATCCTCTTCCTTTGGATGGGCTGTCATTTCCTGTTTCTTTGTTTGTCTTGTACTCTTTTGTTATAGACTATACATTTTAATATTTTAAAATGTTAACTCTGGGATTTACTCCCTAATATGGCTGCTTCCTCGTTTTTTAATCAGCTGATGATAAGACAGAGACTTTCTTGAGCCTCAAACCTTCTGTCAAGAAGTTCTGCCCATGTTGAATATACTGTGCAGGATTTTCCTGGTCTTACTGGGCCTCTATCTAGAGTATGGTTGTCTCCTCTGTTTTCCAGGAGACAAACCTCTCTCTTCCCTTACCTGAAATCAGCAGGCCTTTGTTCCAAACTGTCAACCTTTATAGTTTTTATATTCCTTCATTGTCTCATGTTGCTTTTTCCTAGAAGGCAAATTCTGGTAGGAAGGTCAACCTGGGGAGGACTTTCACAATTTGCTCTTTCTCCGTCAAAACAGGGTCAGGGATCCAAGAAGGGGGCAGAGACCACCTCCTAAGTGCCCTGTATAGGGGTCAGTAATGGTGCCAAAATTTTCTCTGATGCCTCCCTAAATCTGAGTTCTCCTGGTCTGCCCAGCATAAGCAGCTCGTTTTCCCCTGAAGCCCTGAGGAAGCCCTGCATCTTTAAATCTCCACTGCCTCTGCCCCTCTCTGGGGAGAGTTGAAATAATGGCTGCTGCTGCCTTTGGCTGGGGCAGGTTGAAACAACAGCTGCACTCAGAACCAGGACTTAGTGATCCAAATTTGCTAATCAAAAACCATGATCAGTGATTAGCCATGCATACCCCAGTTCTTGTCACTGACAGTCAGTCAGGGAATGGACTTCTTGGTGGCCTGCAGTGAGAGTGGGGAAGGGTACTGGTAGCTGCCACACAGAGAGAACAATTTACAGTTCTTTACCATATTTTATCAGCCTCGTGCTCTTGCTCTTCTCTGGATGATGTACAGTATTCTTCTGGCTTCTGGAGTTTCCAAATAGTTGTTTCAGGCAGTACCTGCTTGTTTAATGGTTGTTTTGGTGGAAGGACTGAGCTCCTTACTCCAAATCTTCTCCAGATTTTTCCCATTACTTGATTTTTAAAATTCCTCCAAGCCTCAAGAGCATGAAATATTTTGCAATTTAATTAGTACTTTAAATAATATGTACATACATGTATTTGTATATATGTGTATTTATATACAAAACATATATTTTCTATGAATTAAAGCACTTTGCTAAAATATTTCTTTCCAGTTTATTTATCATACAATTTTATTTGGTTCAGAATAAAACTTTCTTTTAGTACATAAACTAGATTTCCTGGAATTTTTTTCTCCTTGTCCCAATAACAGGTCACATTTTGAGCTTGTTTTCAGTTTCCACTAAATAAACAAAACCAAAATTAGTCATTTTTGGATTTTTAACAACTGCAGGAGATCGAATTAGTATAGGCTAAAAGGATGGCGTGTCAGTCTTTGACGGTTTGTTAATGTAATTTTACTCACCATGGGGTGAGGATTTAATCCTCAATTCAATGAGATTGAAGTGATTAGCTAATAGAAAGGAAAGTGGCTCATTCCCGGTGTACTTTGCTAACTTCCATTATTACCTCTTCTTCTCTACAAGAACTTACTTATTCATTAAACATTTATTGAGTGCCTCTTTTCACAGATTTAAATAATTCTATGCCATGTCTATGAGCATAAGGAATTTCCAATCTGTATGGAAGGAAAGATAGCATCCAACAGAAAAAGGGAGATAATATGAACACAATAAAACAAGAGCTGCCATCTAACATATGACTTGAACTGTAAACTTTCTAGTCTTCACTATAATGTCCCCATTCAATCAATCACCTTGTCAGATCTAATGCCCCTGTATTTTCATAAGTCTATCCACTTTTCTCCATTTTGGTTTTCATTTCCTGGTCCTTATTTTCTTTACAAGTTTTGGGAGAGCAAGAATATTCTTTTCTTCTTATATTCTTCACAGATGTTCAGATAATACATAGTGCATAGAAGATTTTTAAAAAAATATGTGTAGACAAGATAGTGGAAACACTTAAAAATGAAGCTCGGGGAATGCAGGAAACATTTTTCTCTTGCCCCTACTGGGTTCCAGGAACTGAGCACATGCTAGCTAAATTAACTTTCTCAGTAATTTTGAAGGAAGAGTAGCCAATTTTGTCAAAGAAGACTAACTTTCATAGATGTGCTATAATCTTACAGTCACAAAATTTGTAACTTACAGAGTTGGGATTCAAACTCACATCTCTCCTTATCACTCCCTCTTTACATATTGTCTAAGGTATTTTACTTTCATTCTACAAAAATTGGGACGCCAGTGAAGATTTTGAACCAGCAAAAACATGATAAATGTTGTACTTAAGAAATTTTAATTTGGCAACCGTTGAATTCAGGGAGATAAAGAAAAAAATAGTTCAGTGACCAAGAGGATTGTAAATAGTGTCCAAGCTGGAATAGAATCCCTGGAAATTAAAGGAAGGAAATAATTTTGCTATAAATTTTATTGTAGCTTATGGTATCTTTATGAGAATTTGCTGATTCTTTTTCCAGTGAAGAGAAAGAAAATATTTTTTAAAGAATGGATCACCTTTTGGAAAAATAGGACAAATTCAAAACTAGTGTGTTTTTCAAAAAAATGATGGTACTTTATTCTAGTTTTGGAAATGTATTGCAAAGGCAAGCCAATTTCTGACAGTATTATAGCTCTCCTCCTGTGTTCTGGAGTAATCTTCAAAGTAGCTGTAGGCAAAGGAATTTAAAGTTTTAATGTTCCTAATTTTGTCAGCTGAGAACAAGCCCCACAGCCATGTAGCATAAGGAAATGTAAATCTAAAAGTGGAAATGTATGTTTCCTTGGCAAGATCCTCCATAGGTATCCTGAAGAACTACTGAGTAGGACACATCTAGGAGGCAGTTGTTACAAGGCTTAAAAACGTGTTGAATAAAAGGTTCACAAAATCTGACATGATTCATTGTTGATAAAACTCAAAAGCTGTTTTTAAGGCAGCCATCTTCTCTTGTGCTCCAGTAAGTTTTGAAAGTGAGGATGCCCATTGCTAGACTGTAGATAATCTTAATAAAAATGAAAGGCCCAAAAGCTAAGAATAAAATGAGGCAATCTAACAACTCTAATGGTAATTTAGGAACTAAAAATTCTGGGAAGAGGGTATATGGCCATTAATATAATCAAGTACCTGCCAAAAGACCAGGAGAAATGGCTTCTGAGGTATTGTTGTGGAATTTAAGAGAAGTTCAATTATTTGAGTATAGAGAGGCCAGGACTCAGGAATGATTTTGAGAAGGAAAATGGTTTATTGACGGCCGGCCGGACTCGGGAGCTTTCTGTTTGAATCCCGAGCCCGGAACAAGATTTTCAAACGTCTTTTATACAGAGAGGAAAGGCCAAATGGTCCCTTTGTTTCAGTTCTCAATAGGCTTCAATTAGCATATATCTCTTTCACATCTTAGGTAAGCTTTTAGCAAGGACTCCAGACATTTTAGATAAGCCTTGGTTTTTGCATTTCCCCTAAATACTTAAAGTTTATAGCCCTTGCTTTGTTAAACATTTCCTGGGACTGGAGCCTGCTGGTCCCTAAGAGCAGGACTGCAGCCTCTTACCGTTTCACACCCACAAGTCAAACAACTTAGTTATCTCTGAAGAGACAAAGAGCCTTCCACCCATAGCCCACATCATTCCCCCCCTTTGTCAAAGTTTACTTGCTAAGCTTTGGCATAATTATTGTTGTAGCTATGAGGTGGATGACTGTTTGTTGTCTTGACTGATTATTTATCAGTCTTTAGTACAGCATCCAGGACCGTTTTTAGAAGTTTAGAACTTTTCATTCTGGACAGCAGAATCTTGGGCAGGGGCCTCCTGCAGTTATTCTGCTGCCACTGGCACTCACGTGGATTTCCAGTCAGGTTCCAGATCCATCTATTACTTTTCTTTTACTCTTAAAGAGTTTACACCTTTAATTTAAAAGGGGTGCTGAAGGGAGACGATCTCTTTTCTGTAACTGCTTCCTGCTGGCCATGGGCTGTAGTCATTGCCTAATAAGGTGTAAAAACTCTTTAATTTATTCTAACTGGAGGAAGATGGATCTGGCATTCTGTACGAAGTTGGATGAAGTTTTCATATGGTTAATAAGATGTTCACTCTGAAAGAAACAAACTTAATTAAAAATTTGGAATACCCGTTTTTAAAAGAGGACACATTGGATTACAGAGATAGACAAGATTAGATGCCTATAAAGATGGCATTCCTTAAAAGCTGGTGGGAACAGCATATATTCTTTTATAAGTTATCCATCTTTAGAGAGAAATTGCAACAGACACTTAGCTTTGTCTGAAGACACATTCCAAGCTGTTCAATGATTGACACTCATTCGCTCTGTCAGATGCTCCTGGTGAACTGGCACTCCTTGGGCAACTGGCTTCACGCAGGATTAGAACACTAATTTGGAAATACTCTTAGTTTTCACCTGTGGGAGTGATCAGAACTACAGAATAAAGATTTTTACACCTTGGTTTTCATTGTACAATTTCTAGCAATTTTGACTTGTTCAATAGGTGACTCACCATCAGCAAGCAAGCCTCACTTTTGCTAACTGAGACTGGCTGAGACTGTCACCTTATTCTATAGACATGTTATTAACTGTTTAGAAAATGATTTTACCAGGAATTTAACATGTCTAATATACTTCTGCACTTGATCCAAAATAGAAAAGATAACATTACAATTATTAGGCATATATTTAGTACAGGATAAAAGTACAGCACTTAATATTAGCTAATGTATTACTTAATGCATAAGGATTCAGAGTTGCCATTATTAGTTTTGAGTTTCAGGTTTGTAATACTTTACATGTTATCTCTCCATGAAAGCAGGCCATAATGCCAATTGTGTTTAAGTTTTACTTACAGTCTCCTGGTATCATGGCTCCACTTAGCATGTTCTTCAACGCAGTGAGCAAGTTGCAGCATCCTTCATCTTAGAGAGATTTTCCAGTATTCTACTAGCCCGGTGCATAGCGCTCTCTGGCACCATGGAACAGTGCCAGTCTGGAGGTGATATCCATTGTACACTTGGCTGTACCGAGTCATTATTGGCTGCAGGAGCTTGAAACTGCAATATAGTTTCCATCGACTTCAGGAGCAGAACCAGAGACTGATATAGCACATATTTTTAATTGAGGGGTCAGTGACCAGCCTAGCCAATAACTCACATGGAGAGGCCACCTGTAATGTATACAAGGCCTGGTTCGAATGCACAAGAGTTTGACAATGTTAAAGTTTATTCCTTGTTTTATATATATTTTAAACAACTTAACGCAATACATATATCAAATGACTATTTACTTACACAATTTTACTATGAAGATAACAGTAGGTGCTTTACTTTAGTAATAGAGGAAAAATATTATTTTTCATTGTTAGAATGAAAACAATTTTTCCAATAGAATCAAGACAACTTTTTATTACCATTTACTTAAATGTGTATTTTGCAGTGGCCTTCAGACAGGTTTATTATCATGAAGTTATTTCTGCTACCAATACCAATCTAAGTTTCTTTAGTTAACAATAACTTCTACAACTAGAACTATTTAAACATTTTCAGTTTGGAAGATGTTTTACAAACTCTTTATAATTGACTATAACCACATTGACTAGCCACCTCATGTTTAAATAAACTTACTAAATTACAATTACCAATGAAAGAAATTTACTCTCTATTTAAGAGAGCATATCTACAATCTTTTCCCTTTAGCCTAATTTCACCAATGTGAACTTACAATTTTCACTTACAATTTTCATTACTGTAAAGATTTTGTACATATGTTAATTTAGTTTATAAATTAACTATGGGAGATTACACTCAAGTTAAATAAAATTGAAACCATAATAGTTTATGCAAGGAATGTTCTCTTTTTCCCTTACAGGAAGCTAAAAACTTCTTTTCTTTAAGTTATCAAAATTATTAAATTAAAAGCATACTGACTACCAGGTTTTAAAACACATTACACAATTACTTAATTTTTTTAAAATCATAACCCAGGAAAGATCTCTCTATAGTTTTTATGGACTTTCCTTTACTTACTGAAATTTGTTAATAGAGCCACTAATTACCTTATTTTGTTGGAAAGAAATCTTCTGGAAGAAAATAAGGCTCACCAGATTGTGGAGAAGAAAATAATTTATTCTCAGTCTTGCAAGAAGGGGCGCAGAGCCAGATATGGCTGGTGCCCCGAACAAAGAAAAATGACACAATTTATACCCCTAAGCCTAGCATGCAAGCTCTTCCTGTTTTTCCATAGATTGGATACTTCAGAAGTTACAGCTTATCTGAGATTTAACTTCCCCACGCAAAAGTTTGATTTAACTGCTTCTTCTATCATATTCCAACCATTTTAGTTTTTACCTGCTCCCCCCTTTTTCAAATAAGGAATAGAATTTAGTGCTGAAATGGCACCGACTTAGTTAGCTCCTTCTTGGGCATCCTTCCACTGCCCATAGGACTGGCCTAAACTGGTCTCCTCCACTGCTGTCCAACCCGGGAGTGGGAGACTGAGGCAGCAGGCCGCCGGGTTACATCAACATTTTTCTTCTGTAAAAATTAACCTAATCTTTGTTTTGTTTTTTGTTTTTTTCCAATTTATGGCTGACAAAGGTTTAAACTGGGAAATTACCAGGCAAACTGATTCTTAATTCCCTAGCCTAGTAGATAGGTTTAATCTGCCACACCTAGTCTTGCCTTAAAAGCTCTTGCAAAGAGGAGGCCCTTTCCCAATTGTTTCCATAATCAGATTTCTATGACTTTTCCATCCTGCTTAGTTCAATTTGGGCTTTAAGAATATTTATAAATATAACTGCATATTTAATTTTTAACAATTTGAGCAAATAGGCAGACATGAATAGTTTGACACAACAACATGACTTTAGTTACTTTTAAACTTTTCAAAGACTTTTGAAACTCTTCTTAATTTGCACTATGACCATGCAGTTTACCACAAGAATTTTCTTTCTTACTTAATGGATTGTAATAACCAAAATGTTCTCAATGCCTTAGCACCATTGTTTTAGAACTTTATATTTTACCTTGAAATTAGCAGAATTTTGGATAAGCAACAAGATTAGTTTTATATATATTTACTGAGGCTATTTGAAGCCTCAGGGAGACAGACTGCTTTCTCTCATGAATTGCCACTCTTAGGAACACTGACCGTCAAGGCAGGAGACTTCTCCCCCTCCACCCCCCTTTTTGATTTTGGAGATAATAAAACTCCAGTGGCCATTTAACCTTATTCTATCAGGCAGCAATTTATTTAGTTTACACTTGAATTCATGAGAGAAAGGGTTACTAATACCAGGAGAGGAGACAGTGATGTCCCAGCTCTTCTCAATTATGAAATAACCATAGGCAAAGGCAAAGGGTGAGGTTAGGCTTGAAGTAACCATAAACAAAGGAAAGGTTAGTGTAGAATTTACACTTAAATAATAGTTTCAGGCTAAATTCACCCAGCTATAATCTCAGTTATTGTCTTTCCACTGTTTTATAATATAAATGCATTTATAAATGATTTTAACTCTTAGTTACAGTTTTTATTAATTTTTTAAAACCTATTAATTTTATAACACCTTTAAATACCTTTCATTCAACTTATAACATATTAAATGAACTTAACCATTACTTTAATTTTTCCTTTAAAGTGAAAGAATAAATCTCTTGCAGTTAGTTTGAAATAAAAGGCTACTTTTCAGGATTTGATTTCTAGAACATAAAATGTTCTTTTAAAAGAGGTAAGACTCTTCTTCAAACATTGAGGATATGATGAGGTTAAAGCACAAGAAGCTATTGATAAAAGATTTTCTTTATATATTGATCTTACTCAATTTAATCATAAAAATTTCCCTTCCACAAACCTTCTACACTTTCAGTATTCATTCAGGTTCTGTCCCACACTCTACTCTTTCCAATAATCAATCATTTTATCTTAGGACAAAATCATCTTCTGTTTCCTTAACAATAAAAACACACTCCATATATCCCACATACTGAGTTACCAGGCAAACTTCTTACAACATATAATTGCCATTAATACTAAACAAGTTTGTTAAAATAATGAACTTTTCTTCTCTTTAAATACTTAGTAGCATGTAATACCAGAAACAGTTTTTTTGGAAGCAAGTTGGCAGGGGAGATTGGCTGCCGAATAAGTTTGTTATAAAATTGCCTTTTATTATTATTATTATCAATTCAGTTTTGTTAAATAATGACTTTCTGCAATTAGCCACTTAAATACCTTAAACAATGCTTTGTAAAACCTTTATATTTATACCCTTAAGACAGATTTTACCTTCACAGAACACATTCTCTCACTTAAGGTTACTACAATACCTTCTAAGAACCTGAGCAGAATGCAAACGTATTTTGGCTTTGACACCCTAAGGAGGGAAATTTACTGCATTTATTCTGATTCTGCTTTTCACCTCCTTCACTTCCCCCCCTTCCAGGCAGTTGGGTGCACAAGAAACAGGAATGCGGCTTATGAATAGAAGGGTGGACTCACTGGAAAGGGGCAAGCCGCTCCCCCCTTTCCAGCTTTCAGCCAAAATGGGCAGACAGAACCTACTCAAATTTGGCAACTCTCCCAGGAACCCAGCCGCCCTGACTGGGACATTCCCAACAGACTTGGGTGCTTGGCGCGGACACAGATGGCCTCCAAGCCGGGGCAAAGGGCCAGACCAGAGACAAGACACCAGAACATGCACAAACATCTAGACTCCTCAGCTTTTGCCCCAGAATCATTTCACCCCCTTGCCAATGGCAAGGGAGGGCTCCAGCTCAGCTGTAATTCTACTTCATGTAAGGACACAACTCCAACACTAACATTGAGCTGACACAGACAGAAGCACAAAGGTCACTAATCTGACTCACAAGTTTATATATTTATTTTCACCACGGCTGCCCCCACAGCCATCACAAACCTCAGAACACTTAACATTTGGTATAAAGCAAATTCATTCACAAATTAGCACCATAACAAAAGATTTCAGCTAGACTTTTCCACTGTTTAAACTTTACACCCAGACCAAGCTCCACCAGAAAAGCCGATCCATTTTCCTGTAACCAAGTTTTGTTTTCCTTAATCTAGACCAATTTCCAGGATATTAGGACTCGAACCTATAAATACCCTTCCTATTAAAATCAAGACTCCACTCCTATAGTGGATATAAGACCAGTACCAGATACTAACATGCAGTTAGACAAACCCAAAACACCAGGGCTTTTCCCCGGTTTTCCTCCTTTTCCCAAGCCTAGAGAGAACGGCTTCCCCCCAGCCTTCTGGGGCTACTAGGGTTCTCTCGGGAGGTGATCAGCCTCCCCTTCCTAGCAATTAAAGCTAGGGCCTTCCAGACTCTGCTCACCCGGGGAGTCTTACCTTCTTCCCTGTTCGGAGCTCTTTTTCGTTCCCAGAATCTTTCTCTTCAGACCTTCCATTGCCCCTTGATTTTGTCGGGAAGATTCTGGTGGAGCCCACATCTTTTCTGGATTAAATTTAATCCAGGGGCGCCCAGATTTGGGGTTCACCCGAGTCCTCCCGGCTTCCTCGGGGATTTGGAAGGGGCAGCAAAATGCTACCGTCTCTGGCCTTCATTTATTGTCCCTTCGTGGTCGCCATTAATGTTGTGGAATTTAAGAGAAGTTCAATTATTTGAGTATAGAGAGGCCAGGACTCAGGAATGATTTTGAGAAGGAAAATGGTTTATTGACGGCCGGCCGGACTCGGGAGCTTTCTGTTTGAATCCCGAGCCCGGAACAAGATTTTCAAACGTCTTTTATACAGAGAGGAAAGGCCAAATGGTCCCTTTGTTTCAGTTCTCAATAGGCTTCAATTAGCATATATCTCTTTCACATCTTAGGTAAGCTTTTAGCAAGGACTCCAGACATTTTAGATAAGCCTTGGTTTTTGCATTGCCCCTAAATACTTAAAGTTTATAGCCCTTGCTTTGTTAAACATTTCCTGGGACTGGAGCCTGCTGGTCCCTAAGAGCAGGACTGCAGCCTCTTACCGTTTCACACCCACAAGTCAAACAACTTAGTTATCTCTGAAGAGACAAAGAGCCTTCCACCCATAGCCCACATCAGTATCTCATGACCAGAGTATAGTGAATGCTATAATTTACCATTTTTGGTAACTAAAAAAATTTTAAGATAAAATTGTGTATCTATCTTACATTACTAGAAACTTGTTAATATAAAACCAGAGCTCTGTAAATTTCCTAAAGATCACTGAACTGTACATTATAAATAGATGAACTTTGGTATGTAAATCAATAAAGCTATTCAAAGTGATGGAGAGAACTGATCCATACCAAAAAAGATTAAAGAGAAATGACAACTAAAGCTAAAGGCAATAAAACAAAACTTTCAGTTTGTGAGGAAGCTTGGTGTTACAACAGGAGAAATTTTAATGTATGTCTTAGTTTGTGGGATATAGAGGTACATATTTATCAGGTAAGAGACAAATTATGTACACTGAAATGTTCACTGCAGGATAATCTCTAATATTATAAATTTAGAAACAACCTAACTGTTCCAATTGAAAGATTAAGTAAGAATATTACCCTGGATGGCATATTAGGTAAGTAAGTAGGAAAAAGTAAATATAAAATGAACCAAAACATTTGAAAAGGCCTGGAAGAAAATCAGGGGAAAATAAGAAACATGTAATAAGAAATGTAATGGGTTTGAGGAGTTCTTTTTTTTCTCTTTTCATGATTTAATTTGCATTATTATTGCAATGTTCTTATAGGAAACATTTAATTGAGTTGTGTTTCAAGATAAAAATGTGTGAATAACAAAAAATGATAAAAACCCTTTGTATAAAGTGCTCTACATTATTATTACTAGTTTATATGTCAGTATTTCTTCTTCTACTATGAGCTTCTTGAAGTCAGGAGTAATGTGCAATTCATCTGCATGACTCCATTCCTTGATATTCCTGGCAAACAAAAGTTGTTCACCAGATTTTTGTGGATAGCAAAATGGTTATAAAAGGGTTTTGATCCAGTCTGTCTGAATTTGATTCAACCCTCCAGTAACCTTTCTTTGTCTCAGCTGCCTTATCAATAAAAAAGGTATATTAACAATGACCAAGTTTTTGTGATAATTAAATGTGATATTAATGAAATACATAGAATAGTGCTGGAGCACAACTAGTGTCCAATAAATGTTATTATGTTAATTACAATTAGTGGAGAAATCAGTTCTTTAATTGATGTGGGCTATGGGTGGGAGGCTCTTTGTCTCTTCAGAGATAACCTAAGCTCTCTGACTTGTGGGTGTGATGGTAAGAGGCTGCAGTCCTGCCCTTGGTGACAAAGGCAACGACTCCAGTCCCAGGAAACAGTTTAACAATGCAAGGTCTATAAACTTTAAGTATTTAGGGGAAATGCAAACCAAATATGCTAAAAGCTTATCTAGAATGTATGAAGTCCATGCTAAAAGCTTACCTAAGATGTGAAAGATATATATGCTAATCAAAGGCTATTGAGAACTGAAACAAAGGGACCATTTGGCCTTTCCTCTCTGTATAAAAGGGATTCAAAAATCTTGTTCGGGGCTTGGGATTGAAACAGAAAGCTCCTGAGTCCAGCCGGCTGTCAATAAACCATTTTTCCTTCTCAAAATCATTCCTGAGTCCTGGTCTCTCTATACGCAAATAATTGAACCTCTCTTAAATTCTACAACATAATCTCTATAAATATACCCTCACAACTACTTACTCCATTTGCCCTTCCAGACATCCTTACACTTCCTTACTCTCTTTCTTTAATGGTAATGAAATATTGAATTAGATTAAACCTTATCTTAGCATTCTTATGGGAATGCTACAAAGCATAGGAACAATGTTATGGAAGGAAACATGGTATAAATTGTTTAATTGGGGCCCTTTAAATGAAACACCAAATGGAGGGGTTGGATCCTGGAAGGTGCTGGATAAAGGCTACATGGAAAATCCACCAAAGAGTTTTGGGAGTTGAGCAACAAAAAGAATGAAAGAAAAATAAAAATGACCTATTTCACAATAATTCTTGGACTCAGCACGTGGAATTAGTTTTCAAACTGAAAAAATATGGGCAGTGCCTTGATGCTTAGCTGGTCCTTTAATAGGCAGGATCTGGCACCCTAATTTTAGATATGCCACAAAACTCACATTAAGGATCCTTTTCTTCTGCTTCAAACTGCTGGAATAGTTGAGGCATTAGTTCATTGAGAAAAATAAGAGGCATATAGGTACCTATGGGGTTTGAAGCTGTATGTACCCCAGAAAAGCATGTTATTGAATTTAATCCATTCCTGTGGGTGTGAACCTATTAATGAAATTACTAAAGTTGAGGTCTGTCCCACCTCAATCAAGATTGGTCTAAATCCTATTCCTGGAGTCCTTTATAAGAGGATGAAATTAGGACAGAGTGAGAGAAAGCCATGGGAAAAAAGAGGCTACATCAATGGAACCCAGAAGAGAAGGGAGGGGAGACTAGATGCCATGCCATAGGACTTGCAAAGTGACAGAGGAGGCAAGAATTGCTGACAGTCAATCCCAGAATGCCAATTTTTGGGGCAAAAAGCATTGCCTTGATGATCCTCTGACTTAACTTTCTTTTAGTCTCAAAACCATAAGCTAATAAATTCCCATTTCATGGTATTTGCATGAGCTGCCCAGTGAACTAAAATAGATTTTGCTGTCGGGAGAGTAGGGTGCTGGTTGTGGGGACCCAGACCCCCCTAAGTCCTTAGCACATAGCTGCCTGCATGCTTAGGCATAAGTTAAAGGTTAACAACCCTCCCAAGAGGGGAGAAAATGATGGATGTTATTGTAAACTATAATCTTTCCAAAGCAGTAAACACCCTTGGTAAATGTTCTTCCTAGGAGCATATGAAAATATCACCAGACTCCATGTGTATGATCCTGTGACCTTAGCAGAATCTCTGTTGTCATACCCTATGGAATGTCCTTGTTCTGAAGCCTCTTATAGAACACCTCTCATTTTCTCATCTCTTTGCAGAGCACTAAATTCATTCATTCTTTGACTGGCCACCATCAAAAGAAGTCTCTCCTGTTGGTGAATCCCAAAAAAGCTTATATCTGATTCTCTGCCTGGTGCATTCTTTGGTCTAATGGTCTCACCAACTAATGTTCTTTAGAAGTTGGGTTGAAATACTGGTATGGAAAATACAAAAAATGTGGAAATGGCTTTGGAATTGGTTAATGACTGGAACCTGGAAGAATTGTGAGTTGCTTGATTAAAAAAGGCCTAGACTGCTTCCAAGAGACTGTTGATAAAAATATGGAAGGTAAAGGTACTTATGATGAGGACTTGGAAATGATGAAGGTGCTTTTGGAAACTGGAGAAATGGCAATCCTTGTATGAAAGTAGCAGAAAACTTGGCACTGATATTAGAACTGAGTTTTGATATCATATGGAAGGCAGAATTTGAGAGTCATGAACCTGGATATGTAGCTGAGGAGATTTCTAAGCTAAGTATGCAAAGTGCTGCCTAGTCCTTGCAGCTTACAGTAAAATGTGAGAATAAAGAGAGAAACTGATAACTGAACTGCTGGGCATAAAGAAACTAGAAATTGAGGATTTGGAAAATTTTCAGTTTCTGGAAAGCAAGCCCCCAGAAAATAGTGTTCCATGTGAAGGTTTAACTGAACATGGAACCAGGCAGCCATTCTAGGGGAAGTCAGGATTGGCAATACAGTTATTCAGGAAGGATTTGTGGAAAGTTCTTTTGTTTGATGGTTTGTACCCTTGGGTACTAGAGGCAGGCCAACAAGTGTTCTGTTTAATTTCTATGAATGGATCCACTGCCAGCCTGGACTAAAAAATAATAGAGATGAGACAAACTGAAGGAAAAATGACTTCAAAGGCAGAATCATGGAAGCTGAAGTCTGGACTGAAGACAGCCAAGAGAGCAGGCCCAACCATGGCTCTGGAAAGACTAAGTCTGTCCAACCACCTGGACAAAGCAGGCCTTCCATCCCTTTACTCAGGAAGAGTGCTGCCACAGAGGTGCTGTACAAGGTTTGGAGCCTGTGTCTGGAGTTGTAGATAGTCTGGCCACCACCCTTTGCCCCTTCATTCCTGAAGAGTGTGGCTGCCATCCTGATATTGGAAAGAGTGGAACCTTCACCTCAGTGTTGGCAGAGGATGTGGCTGCTGGGCAAGCACTTGGAATGGTTGGGCTTCCATTTCATTAGGAATGGAGGACAAAACAACCTTCCATAGATGACTCAGACCTTGAAACCTAAGAGTATGCCTGCAAAGTTTTTTAATTGTTTAGGACAACACTTTTTCCTTATGAGAATGGAAATTTTATTCTATGCCTGTCCCTCCATTGTATGGTACAAGCAGATAACTTGTTCTCTAGGTTTCACAAATCCACAGACTAAGGGGAATTGTGCCCCATGATAGAACATATCTATAAACAATTCTGGTAAGACTTTGTACTAAGCATTGTTTTTGAAATGACTTAAGGTTTTTGGGATATTGTGATGGAATGAATTTATTTTGCATATAGATAGAAAGAACATGACTTTGGGACATTTTCTGGAGGCCTAGAGGGTATAATGTTTTGGAGCTGTATGTACTCCAGAAAAATATGTTCTTGAATTTAATCCATTTCTGTAGGTGTGAACCTAGTGTAAGTAGGACCTTTTGATGAGGTTGCTTCAGTTAAGGTGTGTCCTACCTCAGTCATGATGGATCTTAATCCTATTCCTGTAGTCCTTTATAAAAGAATGAAATTAAGATTCATAGAGAGAAAGCCGCAAGAAGCAAGAAGCTACAAGGGAGAGACCAGGTTCTGTTACCTTGTGCCTTCCTATGTAACAGAGAAGCCAAGAATTGCTGGCAATCAGACCCAGAGTGCCACAGTCTTTGGGGAGAAAGCATTGCCTTGATGATGGCTTTATTTCAACTTCCTTTTAGCCTCAAAACAGTAAGCTAATAAATTCCCATTGTTTAAGCCAACTCACTTCATGGTATTTGCTTGAGCAGCCCCATAGCCCAAGGGTGTTGGGGTTCTCTCAGAAAGAGCCCAGGACCCTACTCATTAAAGCTCAAAATAATATGATGTGCAACTTAATTCAATTCAATGAACACTTGTTGAGTTTCGCCTGTTGTAAAAGCAGTTGATACAGTGTTTTAAAGAGACATAGATGGATAAGTCATGGTTTCTGCCATCATTTATTTAAAGCAAAGCTTTAAAAAATCATAGATGTCAGTGGCTATACTGAAAATTTTGGGAATCCTTCAATCTTCTTCAAAGGTTAGTGGATTAAGGTAGTCTGGCAGATGTTTTATCCTTCTTTTCAGTAGGACATTCTTGATGTTGAAGTATTGACTTTCCAACATGAAGAGTTGTAAGAATAAAGTATCAGAATAAATATCCTCGTACTCTGGCCCAAACCTAGAATATTCTTTTTACTTTCTAACTTCTTAAAAATCCATGATAACAGTTAGCATATAAAGCTACCAACATGTAAAGACTATGCTCTAAGGCACAAAGGAATATTTGTATATCAAAGAATCACACTGAGTCAAATGTACTGATTTAGTTTCTCTCTTACTAGCTCATTATGTTGATTCATGGTTTTGTATTAAATTAGTTTTTGATTGAGATATTGACCTTAAACACATACTGAATCAATTCTTTCACCTAAACTTGAAAGTATTGTGAAAGCAGGTTCTGATTCGTATTTAATACTCAATATGTATACTATACTATTTATAGTAATATACTTACTATACCCAGTAACTAGCAGAGTGTCTGGTGTCTTTTAAATGATCAAAATTTGTTTACTGAATAAATATACCAATGAATTAATGAAATAAAGAAAAAAACCTTGTGGGACATTCAGGAAAGATTTTATTCAACCCTTCAATAATTACTCTGTTAGAACCAACTGTAAGTTATGTCCTGTGCTAAATAATGAGATGCTAAGGAGATGACTTAATAGACTCTAACCTCAAAAAGTTAACAATTTAGAGAGAATGATGGAGAAATATGGGATCAAAAGAAGAGATTAACATAATTCACCAGGGAATGGTATGCTCAGAAAATTCTCTCTGGAAATATACTGCTCTGATCTGGGCCCTGAAAGTTAAGAAGGTAATGGTGGAGCCATTCATTAAGATAACAAACACAGAATGAGGGAAAGGTTTGGGCTAGAGAAGTTGATGAACTCATATTCATTGTGAGATACATCTGGGACGTGGAGATGGGAGGGTTTGAAACAGCACAAGGTTCTGGCACAGCATGTCCAGGTTTTGTGAGCCCAAATCTTAAAACATTTGGAGGTCTTCTTTAAGAAAAAGAAAAGAAAATTAGCATAATAGGGATGTGCATTATTCTTTATTCTAAAAAATATAACTCACAAAAGATTACAAATTTTAAAATTAAGTACCACATTCATCACAAATCCTTTCAGAAAAATGTTATCACTTTATTAATAATTATCTGCCAGTCATGTCTATAATGTTTTTGTTTTTAGGTTTTTTACTTCATACTCCTACTCTGCCATTTCTTAAGACCAACATTTTATGAAATAATTTTCTATAGTGAACATAGAAAAATAAATAATATCTTTCCTCCAGGACAGTTGATAATTTTTTAATTATCATAGTTTATAAGACCTACTTCCAGTTTTATATCCCCTTATTAGTAAATGGCATGTCTATTACTTCCTCTGCAGTTTTTTACTTAGACAGTGCCACTTGCCTGGGGAAGCCCCAAGGGAACTCTAGCCTTCTTTTCTCACTTGGTATGGACCCTGTTTGGCATAGCCAGTTATGCAACATTCTCCTGTGGATCCCCCTTGACCATTTTCTTTGTGGGCAAGTGTTCATGAAATCTGAGTCTTGGTACTCCTCAAGTAGGGAGTGGAGAAATGATGAATTTGATCCTTCTTGGAGATAAAAATGGGGTCCATATGCTCAAGGATGTCACCAAAGGTGGATTGTGATATGGAGAGGAAGGTTATGGAGATAGTACAACCGACCATGGTCATCTCATGGAGCCCCAGAGCCACCATCAAAATATAATGCTAGTGCAGCTCTCCATGCCTCCAGCCTATGACTGGGGCTCCTGCTTTTTCCTCATATCCCAGGAGGTTGAACATAATCAGCTACACAGTAAATGTGCTCTGGGTTCTGGAACTTGGAAGATAAAGCATTAGATCCCTGTGGCATACAAACAAAATAAAAGGCATGATTCTGTCCTGAAAAAAGTTGACATTCTAAGCGGGAGAAACTAACATGTCCACATTTAGTAGCTATATTAGTTTGCCAAAGGGGTGCTGGTGCAAAGTAGCAGAGATGCTGACTTTTATAAAAGGGGTTTATTTGTGGAGTAAAACTTACGGTTCCAAGGCTATGAAAAGTCCAACTCAAGGCAACATAAAAGGTACGTTCTCCATAAAGTCTGCTGTGTTGAAGCAAAATGGCCAACAATCTCTGCCCAGGTTTCAGACTTCCCCTCTGGGCTCACCCTTTCCTCTTGATCTCCGTCGACCCAGCCTCTTGATGCTTCGTGCTTATGTGATCCTGTAGTTCTTGGTCTTCTGGCACAGAGTTTCTTTCTAGGCTCCTATATTGGGCTCAGCTGTTCTGTCCTCTTCCCAATTTCAGCTGTAAGCTATCAGAAAAATGACTCACCTCTCCCCAGAGATGAGTTTGCGCCATCTCCTTTTTGTCACATGGCAGGATCAAAAATGACAGAGCTCTCTCTTCCTTTGTCTTGTCTGTCTAAATGAGTCCATTTATATCAGACCCAGCAAGGGGGCAGGGGCTCAACCTGAGTCATGCCTTACTGAAGAAGTAGAATCAAAAGCCCTAAAGCAATCTTAACAGGAAATCTAACCAAAGGCCCCTCAGCTGAATTTAATGCAATCAAAGCGTATCACACCCAGAGGAATATATTCATTTACAAACAAAACCTTTCTTTTTTGGGGGGGATTTCTAAAATAATCCCAAACTGCCACAGTAGGGAATTTTACAGAGCCAGCAAGTCATAAACATAAGATAAATGTCACAGTATATGCTGTAGAGAAGAAAGGGCTATAATTTCAAATTTGGGTGGTCTGAGAGAATTTTGTGGGGGAGATGGGGCTTTGATAAACCTTAGAACCACAAATAGAATTTATATAAATTTATTTTTAGGTAAAGCATTCTTAGTGTGGGAACTAATGTGAACAAAGATGTGAAGGTGGAAATCCAGGGTATTTGAGGCAATTATTTTAAAGTAGCTATGCAGAATTTCTGGAAGGCATAAAAACAAAAACATTAAATCGTGGCTTTTTTGTATGTTGCCAATATTTACGAGGACAGCTCCTATCTTACAGTCTTACACAAAATAAAGGACATTAAACTTTCATCTTCAGGTCAAATAAAAACACAAAGAGAATGACTCCTTATTCCTGTGTGTCAACCTAACAGACTCTGAATTTACAGAAGAAGAAGAAGTTTCAAAATTGAGCTTCCATATAAGAAATTCACCTTGACTTTTTTGGTTATGAAAAGTTATTACTATTTTGTGATGGATAGTATTTGAAGTTTTGACCCCTAGGACATTCTACAAAAGAAAGGCATTTTGATGCATCCTTTTTGGGCTGCAATGAAAATGAAGTAGAAAAAAAGTAGTTTTTGCTTTCTGACTGCCTCGCTAAATTGCATAATAAAAACTTGGAACTGCATTAAATTGTTATCTGTATTTTCAAGCTGTTCCCAAAAGGTGGGACAAATGATATGGATTTGTACATTCAGTATGATTTTATTGAAAGATGAATAACAGCTCTTCAAATTTTTAGTGACTCTGTTTTCTCAAAACATAATTTTCCACTGGAAAACCAAAAATCTAAATAAGATGTTTCCTTAAAAGATAGAACATAACAAGTGTCAATATGAGAGTTGTTCCCCAATCATGCCCAAATTATATTGCATTCACATTCTATCACATCATTCACAACTTCACCAGTAAGACTCATTTTTCTTTCCCAAGTCATTAAATTTTTCTATGAATCCATAAGTAAAAAATGTGATGTATCTCAAAGAGAAAGAACATTGCATATATCCTATTAAACCCCTTCAACTTTCTTTACAAGTGCTAATGTTTCAAATATGGGACTGATTCTTAAGACCCATTTTACCCATTTGCTTGAATCAGGCAAATGGGCTCCTGATTTTCTTTTTGTGCCTACCACACTCACTCTAGTTGACTAGCCTCAGAGACAAGAAGTCTACATGTGTTTCAAATGTACTTCTTTAAAAGTTTTACTCTTCAAGTACAAATATAAATATTATTACTTAACATGTTAACTTTTTGGATGTTTCCTTTCTGACAGATGTATCCTTAAATGGAATCTCTCAATATAAACTTTCTTATATGCATGATAGCTAACATTTACTGAGCATTTACTATGTCAAATATTTAATAAATTATAATACATTATTTACCTTGTATAATTCTCACAGATTAATCTCACCCATATAGTATAGTGGTATACACAGAGCTCTTGGTAGAAGCACAGTAAATTTAAATTGAAATTCTAGGATGACTAAGAACGCCTTCATTTTGGAAACTCATTTCTTTATAAGGAAAACAAAAAGAAAGCAAGCTTGGTTCGTAATTTTTTTTAATTTAAAAAAAATTTATTGAAGTTTATCACTCATGTATAAGCATACATAAACAGTAAGTGTACTGTAATAGTAGTGAACTTACAAAACAATCATATATAACATCATACAGGACTCTCACACCTCACCCTACCACTCGTACCTTATACTGTTGTTAAACGTTTTAAACTAATGATAAAAGAACATTGTCAAAATATTACTACTAACCAAAGTATTTTCCCCACCCCCCCATTATTATCTTTCTATAATTTATAAATGAACACACATAAACAATAAGTGTATAGTAAAAGTTGTGAACTTACAAAGCAAACATGCGTAACATCATACGGGTCCCATACATCAACCTTCCACCAACACCTTGCATTGTTGTGAAATATTTGTTACAGATTATGAAATAATGTTGTCAAAATCTAACTACTAATTATAGTCCTTATCTTATATTTGGTGTATTTTTCCCCCAACCTACCCCATTGTTATTTTTTAAAGGTACTTTTTAAAAAAATATATTTATTTATTTATTTCTCTCCCCTCCCCCCCCCCGCCCCCACCACCTTCCACAAGGGCTTGAAGCCATTTTCCTACATTTTCTTCCAGAAGCTTTATGGTTATTGCTTTTATTTTTAGTTTTTTTTTTTTTTTAATCCATTTTGAGTTAATTTTTGGATAAAGTGTGAGATAGGGGTCCTCTCTCCTTTTGGGTATGGATATCCAGTTCTTTCAGCACCATTTGTTCAATGGACTGTTCTGCCGGAGCTGTGTGGGGTTACAGGCTAGTCAAAAATCACTTGGCCATACGAGTGACCATCAATTTGGTTCCATTGGTCTATGTGTCTTTCTTTATGCCACTACCATGCTGTTTTTACCACAATAGCTAGGTAATATAATTTAAAGTCTAGAGAGAAGAGTTTGCATTCCCTCTTAAGATATGTATGGCTTTCATGACCCCTTACCCTTCCAAATAAATTTGAGAATTGTGCTTTCATTTATTTTTTAAAAAAATGCTGGTGGACTTTTATTGGGATTGCATTGAATCTGTATATCAATTTGAGTAGAACTGACATCTTAATGTTATTTAGTCTTCCAATCTGTGAGCATGGAATATTCTTCTAGTTATTTAGGCCTTTTTAAATATCTTTTAACACTGAGTTGCAGTTTTCTGAATACAAGTGCTTTATGTCATTTGTTAAGTTTATTCCTATTTGAGTTTTATCTGCCATATTTTATTTTCACTACTCTTTGACACTTTTAGTTCTTTTATTGATATAATCTTCATTTCTAGACTCTCTCCTAGGCCTCTTTCTCTTTTCTTTTCGGCTCTATCACACCCTTTAGAATTTCCTGAAAATCTGGTCTCTTGGTTAGAAATTTTCTCAGTTTCTGTTTGTCTGTGAATATTCTAAACTCACCCTAAGTTTTGAAAGACAGTCTTGCTGGATATAAGATTCTTGGCTGGAAGTTTTCTCTGGTAGTATCTTAAATATATCACACCACTGTCTTCTTGTGTTCATGGTTTCTGGTAAGAAATCAGCACTTAATCTTACTGAGTATCCCTTATATGTCATGCATTGCTTTTTTCTTGGAGTTTTCAGAATTTTCTCTTTGTCTTGGGCATTTGACATTCTGATGAGTATGTATCTCAGAGTTGGTTTATTCAGAATTTTTCAGATGGGAGTATGTTGTACTTCTTGGACATGGATATCTATGTCCTTCAGTAGGATTGGGAAATTTTATAACATTATTTCTTTCAATATTCCTTCTGCCCCTTTTCCATTTTCTCCTAATTCTGGGACACCCAAGACATGTATGTTTGCACATCTTTTGCTCTCATTTAGTTCCCTGAGACCTTGTTCAATTTTTTCCATTCTTTTCTTTATCTGTTCTTTCGTACATTCACTTTCAGAGGCCATTTCTTCAAGCTCGCCAATCCTTTCTTTTGCCTCTTCAAATCTGCTATTATATGATTCCAATGATTTTTAAATTTCATTTATTTTGCCTTTCATTCCCATAAGATCTTCCATTTTTCTATGTATGCCTTCAAATTCCTCTCTATGCCAGGCACAGAGCTAAGATAGCAGCTATCAGCCTCTTTCTGGCTTGGACAGGTTCAAACTTTAGCTGTTCTCAGGATTATACTTTAGCCCGCTGAATTTACTCATCAGTAGCTGAATTTGGTGCCCAACCATCTCTTCCTTCCCATTTTTGGGAAGTGGAGCTTTCATTTCCAGCCATGAAACAACTCCCGAGGCAGCTTGTGCCTCCAGTGGAGGATGGGCACCAGCCTCCAGGGATTGGAGCACTCTACTTATGAGTCTTCTCTGCAGATGGGCAGTCTCCTTCCATTCCTTCAAGGATGTGGCAGGATACTCTTCTGGTCTCCCAGAGCCCCCAAACAGGTGCTTCAGCTAGTTCCAGATAGTTCTGGGTATTTACTAATTGCCCTGTAGCAGGACCTGCCTCTAGAAGCTCCTTACTCTGCTGCCGTCTCTCTTGGTTTGTAATTTTAATCGCAGACATCATTTGCGTCTCCAAAGGAGGATTATCCAACCAATCTTTACTGAAGACCTACTATATACAAATCATCTAGTGTCAGATGTTTAAAGCTCATGAATATTGGGAGAAACAAGTCCAAGGTGGGCAGATCCTTCTCATATTACATGCAAATTTTTGTGTTTAAGTTGATATGAGTACTTTATTGAGTAGGGTGTTTGAGGCTTTCATCAGAGTTTCTAATAATTCGTGACAATTCTGAATAGATTATCAACTGCTGTCCTGGGGAAAATGGAGTAAGGAAGACCTGGTTTTGGACAAGGGAATTTAGTTTTAGGTAAGAAGAGTCCTTTAACCACACATGGCCCAAGCAATCTCTATAGTACCCAGAGTTCACATAAGGGTGTTGAAAGGTTTGGTCTTGTCCTGAGTCCTTTTGCGCAAATGAGGATTCCAGAGACTGAGTATAACTACCTCTTTAACCCTTTCCACTAGGAAGACTTATCTAACTTTGCAATTTTAAGTGCCAGGAAAACCAGTGGCATCAGCAGAGTTAATACTGATGATTGCATTTGTTTGATTTTAGTTTTGTACTTGTGACAGGAATTTGTCAAGATGAGGGAAAAACTAAAAGTAAAATTTCTTGTTGCCCTAGAAAATTCTCACCATATATATAGAAAAAAATTTTTTTGATTGTATAAGCCTTTAACCAGATTGACATGTGTATCACTGGTAGTCTGTTAATGAAATTATAAAGACAGAAGTAAATCTCACCTTTTTTATACAGCCATGAAGATATATAAGTTTTCAAGATAATGGTAATTTGTCCTTTTGTAAGAGGATTTGATGGCACTGTTTGTAATATATTCTTTCCCAGTTTGTCCTAAATTTACTTGGTAATTGAGGAACCAAATTCTTTTGCCTGGAAAAAAGAATAAAACTTTTGGTATATTTATGACAAGCAGGTGGTTCACAGCTTGGAACCAGGAATCTAGGTTAAAATTCTGGTGATGGAAATGTCAGAACTCTATCTTCCTTGATGTTTATACTTCAAAGAGATGGCTCCAGGCTCTTAAAATTTCCTTCTGGGTTGAAACACTGTAAAGAGACTTATTCAGCCTTCAGAAAGATTTACATACATATCAAAGAGCAGAATACATATTTATAAACATTAGGTTTCTCAAGGAATTGCTCTAAGAAAGGAAAAGGGGAAAAGATCTTTCTCTTGGCATTAGGGGAAATTCTAATTTTTAAATTAACCTTTATAAGGGTAAAATAATTCTTTGCTAAAATCACAATGTTAAAGAAAATATGGAGGCATTTGCCTTTCAAGTGTGCTTTTTAAAAGAGTATTTTTTCCATCGTGAAAGATAACATTTTTTAGGAGATAATGAGATCAATAGATGTTTTTGGTCCTGTTCTCCAGAAAGCAGACACAGAAACAAAAATTCATGGGCAGGGAGTTTAATGGCCTGTATTGTTAGGATCAATACCTGTGGGGGAATGATGGAGGCAGGTTTTAGCAGAGGCTGGTGAACGGTGATGCTGTCAGCTCTGGAGCTGGGAAGACCTGCGTACTTGTGCTTGTCAAGCCTTGCCTGAAGGAGGTTGACCTTCACGAGGGGGCATGCCTTGACTAATTGTATACTGACTCCCCAATGGGAAGGGGTGCAACTGTGGCAAAAGTGGTTCCTTCCAGCCAAGGGCCATTCCCAGACAAGAGATTCAGCTAACCCTAGCATCCAGGGAAATGAGCACTTCTTTTTCGAAGGGTGAAGGGCATCAGGGTGGCACAAAACAGCCCCTAGTTCAGTGTGTTTCACACTTTCTTTCTTTTCTATTATATTTCAGTATCATTCTCATATTTCCATATTGTAGGAGTCATGTGTGGGTGAACAACTTTTAAGAAAAGAATGACTAGAGGAATTGTGGAGTCTAAGTCTGGGGTACTTAAGGCGTGAATCCAGAATAGGATGGAGCTGTCTGAAAACCAGGCTGCCTAGATTCCATTCCCAAGTTGGCATCTTTTATACTGTCGGCCTCTTTACTTGCTCCTGTCTCTCCTTAGGAGTTGTATGAGCTTCGTCCTAAACACTTAAAAATCTCATTTGAAGGAAGTTTATTACTTTTATTGCTTGGGGTGAAACATTCAAAGGATTAAACTAGCTTGGCATAGTTATTCAAGGGGTTTTAAATACATAAGGAATTATATGTGATGAATAGTAAAGTCTGCTTTAATTTTATACTTTGTCAATTCTAATTGCACCCATTGGGTAGCACCTTAATTAATGTGGCCTTTCAGAGAAGGTACATATGTATATTAAATATAGCATTATACAAAATATGTATATGTAACATCATGTACCTTGAAAAATATTCCCTACCTGTATCCTTTGCTAATTTATAGTTACATGACCAATAAAAATATTATTTAAGATGTACATTACTGAAAAGCTTCCAGTGACTCTCGTTAGGCTGTAGAAAAATGTCCAAACACATGTATAGCCTCTAAGACCCTCTATGGTGTACCATTCTTAGACCCAGGCAAGAGGAAGTCCTGCCCACGTCCCTGTACCTTATAGGATAGCTCGCGGCCCTCTTCCGGTTGCACCCTTCTCCATAAGATGAAAAGTCCATGGGAAAAGGTAATGTGCCACTCCCCGGGGACCTCCACCTTTCAGATTTTGCTCAAGAATTCCTTGCTCCCTGGTGCCTTTCTTTCTGCGGGCCTGAATTGGGTCTGTTTTCCTGACATTGGACAGCACCCTGTGTGTGTGCATCCCCAGGCCTCATAACTGACCGAGAAGCAGCTGGGTCAGACCACACTTTGGATAGCTAGCACTCTAATTCCCAATGTTCCGTGAGTGGTCAAGGGTAAGCTGCTTGGGGAGGAGGGTATAGGTAGATCTTTGATGTGTGTGTTGAGGTTTCAATATCTACTTGAATGAGGCTCTCATGGTGTGGCATAGGGCCGGTGCGGCGACAAAGAGGAATGGCACACTACAGACTAGGGGACAGCAGCCAGCTCCTCCCCACTGTCTTATTCTGGTATGTTTTTCTAAGAAGTCCTCAAATTTTAAATTAGAAATCAGCCTTCCACAGTAAAAGGGTAAAACTTATTTAATCTTTTTACTGGTTTGATTTGTAACTTCTAAAATTTTTGACATATTGCACATAAGCCTTCATTTGTACTCTTCTCCATGTTTCACAAATATTAAGAGAGGACCTGCTTCCTTAACTAATCTCTGATTTTCTCTCTAGCCCCATTTCCTTTCAACCCTGTTACTTTCTTTGTAATGTGCACATACTTAATAACTGATAATTCCTTAAACACACCATTCTGTTTCTTATCTATGTTTGCATTGCCTTTGTGAGTGATTTTCTGTTCATAGACTGACTGTCCATGCTCCCAAATTCTATTCTCCCTTTTCCACCAGCCCATTTTCATTCAAGAGGCAGTTTAAACATTACCTTCTTGGAGAATATTTTCTATAAATTCCTGTTCTCCAGCTCTCTCTAGCCCAGGCAAACAACATCCTTGTTCCTTTATATTTTATAGAATATTGGCATCAGTGGATCTATGTTCTGGCTGTAAGTTACTTGAAAGAAGATACCATTCTTAGGCATCTTTTTAACAAGTCTATTATAGTGCCTCATGAAAAGTAAACACTTGAAACAGACCTGCTATTGAACAAGTCTATAAGCTCTTCAGTAATGCAATGCTAGCATTTTTGAAACTTAAAAAAAACAAAAACAAAAAAATAGATAAAATAAGTAGTATGTAAATGTTAAGTATAGCTTCTCTCTCATTTTAAGATTCCCAGGTTGATGATATTTGGATTTTATACACACAACTCATAAGCATCAGTAGCCATGGGCACATAGGGAATTACATTTCTAAATCCAGAGAGATAAAATTTATAACACTGAATTAAAGGAAGGCTTAGTGTTTACTTCAGTCTGTGAACAGAGCCCAGTGACTAAGAGTTATTTTTTTCTAAATTTACTTCAGGCTTATTGATGAAGTTAAAAATATACATTCTTTATTACTTTTATGATAGTGTGAAGAATAAATTACTAGGAGAATGTTGCAAATGGAGGCTGGGGGATATACAATCCAAATAAAATTGAACAATATTTCTTTCATGGCTCCCAAAGTTAATGCTTAAAATTTCATAATTTTAGAGAGCATTGTCTACAGTTTTTCTACAACCGTATATCATTTCCTTGGACAACTTGCAAGCTTATCTGTTCATGTGTAGCCATTAAAAAATATACAGTAGATCAATACAGATGATTCACATGCCTAGACATTTTCCATTCCAAATGCTACAGGTAAAGATGGTATCACTTTGTTTCCTACATAAACAATGCTATGAGGGTATAACGCCAAAGGTTTTATAGACATGTACTGTAAAATCCTCTAAATTATGATATATAAAAATCATCTCAATCAAATTTAAATTTAACAAACAGGACAATGCAGTACTAATCACCATCAACACACACTGGATTGATCAATCTATTTATCCTCATCTTTCTATCTATATCATCTGCTTACTTACCTACTTATCAATATAGATGTAGCTATCAATATAACAAAGGATCCTCTTTATTATTATTTTCATTTAACTATTTAAAATGTAAAGTAATAAAATTCATTAAATTCATAAATTTCAGAAAGGCTTTATTTATACATTCACAGGTACTTTGAAACTGGGATACAAGGAAATTTTAGAAATAGGTAAGAGGCTGTTGGTTGCCTTTTTTAAGTTGCTATCATTTTACATTTTACAGAGGAAAAAGCTTATGTCTTGAAGAGATTAGTAACTTGCCCAAATTCACAGTTAGGATAAACTAGGATTTAGCATGTTTACTTTGTACTTGGAACCATGACAGTATACCCACACTGTAGTTGATGCTTAAGATCACTGGTAAAATGAGGAAGATGCTTACTAGTAATGGTTAACAAGTATTATAAAATGAAATTTGACACATGCTGACAGATGGGAAGATGTCTGACTTTAAGAATTGAAGATTAAACATGTATCAGGGTCCCTGAGTTTAAGCCTGAGTTTGGTCAAATTCTGTGGGGAGAGATCAAAACAAAGGAAGTTAATACACACCAGGCTGGTTTTGTACCTCTTTCTCCATTTGTAAAACAGAACTTAATTGCATCTACTTCAGCAGTCAGTGTGAGTTCAAAATGAGTTCATCTATTTTGAGTACTTGGTGAGCACTCAATAAATGAAGTTATTATTATTACTATTTTTAGAGGCAGTGAAGAATAGCGAGGGAAACATAGAAGATTGGAGTTTCTATGTTCTGCTCTGCTTGTGAAACTCTGAGACAGTGGTACAGTTCTTGAAGCTTTAGCTTCCTCACCTGTAAAATTGGGATAATAAAACCAATCCTCTCCACCTTTCAGAAAAGATGGAAAGAGCAAATAAGAACCTTAAAAGTAAAGAGAAACAGGTGATATTAATTTTAATAATGTATCTTAAGTCAGTTTATCCAAAACATCACTGTAATATGTAAACAATATAAACTAGAGAGAAAATGATTAAAATAATATGTTACTTCCTTTTTTTCATATTAAGTCTGCAAAATACAGGGTGTGCTTTACAAGTACAGAACAACTCAGATTGGACTAGCAACATTTCAAGTGCTCAGTAACCATAAGTGGCTAAATGGCTACAATACTAGACAGTTCAGTATTAAATCACTTAATCCTCACTATAACCTGTGAGGTAGATAGTATTTTATTCTTATTTGCAAATGAGGATAAAGGGAAAGGGAGGGTGAACCAGGCTGAAGTTTGTGGCTCCATGAACCACATCAGAAACAGATTAACACATATATATATAATTTCATACTCTTCCTCTGGAATTGTAATTTTCATTTGTTTTCACTGATGGCACAAGAGTAAATTAATGCTCAAGGGAGACCAAGGTCAAAGCCAAATAGTCTGCCAAAAACATGGGCTGAAATTTCGTTGCAGTCTTACTTGGTTTTCTTTCCATTTATTTTTTTTTTTGGAGGGGAGGGTATGCTAATAACCATGATTCTTTTAATATAAAATTAATGTTTTAGATGATTCAACATTTAGTAAAATGTGACTTTGAATACCTCTGCACACTACCATATTTCTTTGGTTGTGTTCTTAACACAGGTTGAGAAGCATAACTACTAGATGATTCCAAGTTTACCCATGATACAGTCAGATCACCAAATAACTATACATTTGGAATGCATATTTTGGTCCTTCCTAAAATTTCATTAGCTGAATTGTTATTTCATAAGAAATAGCTATGGTGACATCACTGACATATATATATATATATATTTGCATTATATTCCACTAAAACATACAATGCTTTCTTTCATAAAAAGCCATAAGGGAAATTTTCCTCAGGGTCCACTATTAGGAAAATTTGTCCTGATCTTATTTAACACTAAGGTGTTGATAATAATTTTCTTTTTGCATTTGTAAAAAGTCATAATTTTGGTCCACTGCTAGAAACTATATAGGACCTTACAAATTTATTTGTTGGATATGTTTGAAAACTTATTTTTCTTCTTCTTTCATTAACAAAAAAAATTTTTCCTTTTTTATTTTTATTTCTGTTGTATCCTACATATTATACTTCAAGTCATTATTTAAATGAGGCAGTATTTAAATGAGAAAAACACTTCATTTGTTCTAAATATTGATGTTAAAAATCTACCCTTTATAATAGCCTAAATCCCCTTCTATATATTTTTAGATGCCAACATTCATGCCATTTTCTCTTTGACATCCAACCTGTGCTGCTCTTAGAGTTTGGCCCATAGTAGGTGCTCAAGAGATATTTTCAATTGCTGCTAATCATGGAAGTCAGGGACTGTGTATTTTTCTGCTGTGCAGCCCTCACAGTGCCACACACACAGAAAACAATCCATAAAGAATAATTAAATAAAATCTGGAAACTTATTTCAGTAATACATTCATTAGATTTACTGTACATTTTTACTTCTATAAAATAGATGTTAAATCTATCAATATTTAAAGGCTCCTGTACAGATGTGCTGTGATTAACATTTGCCATTCATGTTTAAATTGAGTTATAAAAACTCCCTTAATTTCAAAACTGTACATGAAACAACTATAAAGGTACCCTGTATTAATGTTTACAATAAAGGGGCTTTCCTGATTTTACTGAAGGTTTATGGCCAAGGGTAGGCTGCCAAAAATGCAGCCATTCGAAAATTTCAGTAACTTGCATACACATCTCTTACCTGAAAGATTATCAAGTCATTACATATTTAAAAAAGGTATTTAAACATAGAGATAATTATGATGCCTTTGTACTTTAAAAAAAAGTGTTTAACCTTCAAAACAGATTTTTCTTCTTTCTTAGAAGAAGCAAAAGGGTTGTTAATTTCCTTTCTAGACACCCCTTTTTTAAAAGATAAAGGCAAAGCACGTCAACTACAAATTATCAGCCTCATGATATACTCTTGATCTTCTTTGCAAAGTTTTAAGTCTCATAAATTTAAGATCTGATAGCAAAAACTCAAGTAACTCTGTGTGGTAAATACCAAATATTAAATTTATGCTCTTCATAAGCTCCCTAACTTCTACTTTGTAAAAAAATAAACTTGTCACTGGAAAATAGTTTTGTGTAAGACAGAGTATCATCTAGTATAGGTATTCTCTCTCTCGTCTTTAAATTGTCAGTTCTTTTGAATAATAATGTTAAGGAGAAAATCAGGAGCAGATATATTTACTTACCTACATCTGTGTATAAATCTACATGTCTCTTGTAACTGAGTTATAAATAATATCTGCCAGTCTGTTACAGAAAAGGAAATGATTTAATATGGTGCTATACAATTATTAGATTCATTGAATCTATTCAATGTTCCTTCCTGAGGGAAGCTTCTGCTGATCACCCAGCTCTAAACTAGGTGCTTTCATAGTCACTGGTACTGTTCTTTTTCATAGCAATTACTGCGTATCTAATTATGTCCTCATTTGCTCAATTACTATTTATTAATATCTGACTTCCTCACCAAATTATAAATTCCAGGATGTCCAGGGTATTGTTTTATTTTCCCTTCTGAATCAATCCCCAGTACCTGAGAGGAGGTGTCCATAAATGTTTGTTAAATGAATCAAGAAATGCCATTCTGATACAAATGATGCATCTAGCTAGGGCCTTGAGACACAACCGCTTTCTTTTAATGTTATCAGTAAAGACCTAGTCAACATATGTTTGTATAGTATTTGAAATTTAATGAATGAGGGAAGCTTCTGTCAAAAGATTTGAAACAATCTTACTCTTCTCTCCCTCTCCTTGGCAATTCCATTATAGTTGGGTAATATGGGGCCTAAGACCTTATCAGTTCTTTCCTTCATCACCCTAAGCTTAAAAGACCAATCCACAAATCTAGGTTGGTACGATGGTTCATGGCAAGTGTAAAAAATTACATATTATTCCTTCATGTAATACCTTTTAAAAGATATTACAGTAAAGGAACATCATTGGAAAGATGTTTTTTTACATATATATATATATATATATGCCAGATGAATCATAATTTAAAGGTTTTGCTTGAATCGTGACTGTAAGGTACACAGCCTTCCAAAGATGGTCTCTACTAATTACCCAGCCTGTGAATCTATGATCTGATAAATCAACTTCACCACAGGCTAATACTATTTTCTCATTCAATCTATTTAAAGATAAAATAATTTTTGTAGTAAATTTTAATTTTAAAGTAAAAATTATTAACTCTTAATCTAATATCCATGTTAATGGTTGCCTATTTATTGAAAAAAGAAAATAATAAAAAAGTGAAAATAACTAAGAAATAGTCACAATACATGGTAAAAGAAACAGTATTCAAGAAATCCTAAGTTTTAAAAATATGTCCTTTCGTTTTGCAATGAAGTAAAAAAAAAAAAAAAGAAAAAAGAAACAAAACTCTCCCAAATTGCCTAATTGTAGGCATAAAGTAAGATGAATTTAAGTGTGACTTTAATTTAAAAAAATGGAAAAACAACAGCAATACAACACACTACATCTCCCTCTTGGAAATTCACAATGCATGTTAACATATTCACAGTGTTAAAGGAAAAAATATTTTAAAAAGTATTTTCTGAGCATTTTCTAACTTCAGTAATGTTAATGAAATCATTTTCACAGTCATTAACATTTCACTATTTCATGAAATATGTTTTGGTAAATACTAATATAAATAACTACTTTTTTATATACAATTAGTCCAACTTAGGTTTATTGAGCATCAATATGCATGAGAATAAAAGAGTCATGGCTTCTGCCCTTTTAGGCTTTTATTTTTCAGAGAGAGAGAAAATAACCAATCAAGTAAAATAATTAATTTTGATATGAGGGCTTTGAACAAAATTAGCTAGTAGTGAAAGTTCCCTATTTCCTATTTCTCAGTGATTATTAATTTGATTGTGAACTCCTGAGGCTCAATTTATTTTTTCATCTTTATGGACTACAGTGCCTTGAAGAATTTTTTGCCCAGGACGAGCTTTGGATGCACATGTGCTGAATGGAACCATTCGGAACTTACCCTGGGATCTCAAGTGGAAGCCCTGACTTGAGCTCTTGCCTATACCTCTTTCATGGGCCAGGTAGCATCCAGAGCTTTTTCCTTCATTTGTAAAACAGGAATTGAACCAGCTGATTTATAGAACTGTTGTGGGGATTAAATAAGACAATTATTGTGAAAGCATTCTGTAAACCAAAAAAAGCAATATATAAGTATCCATTGCTGTGATTTAGTCTCTTCTTTCTTTTCAGACATTTTCTCTCCTTTCCTGGTCCTCTGGGCAGCATTCCACTTGCCAAATTTTATTTCCCTTGATATGCCCCATTGAACAAATTTGCCTTGTGTATTTTTTAACTTTGTAATGCATGTCTCCATTTCTAATTTTTTTTTTCTAATTAGAGAGAAGTTGTGGGTTAACAGAAAAATCATGCATAAAATACACCTTATTATTAACACCTTGCATTAGTGTGGTATCTTTGTTACAACTGATGAAAGCACATTTTCATAATTGTATTATTAACCATAATCATGGTTTACTTTAGGGTTCACTGTTTGTGTTGTACATTCCCTTGGATTTTAAAAAATTTGTATTCTAGTAACATAAATATAACCTAAAATTTCCCTCTAAACCACAAAAATATAAAATTCAGTGCTGTTAAAATACATTCACAAAATTTCATTACCAAAACTCTTCTATCATCCTGTATAGAAACCCTGTACAATTTAAGCATTAACTCCATATTCCTTACCCCCATCCTGTCCCCTGGTAACCTATATTTTAGATTATTATGAGTTTGCTTATTCTAACTATTTTGTATCAGTGACATCTTACAATATTTGTGTTTGTATTTGGCTTACTTCAGTCAACATGATATCTTCAAGGTTCATCCATGTTGTTGCATGTGTCACAACCACATTACTTTTTATGACTAAGTAATAGTCTATTGTGTGTATTTAACACATATTCTTCATCCATTCGTCAGCTGATGGATATTTGGGTTATTTCCAGCTTTTGGAAATTGTGAATAATGCCACTATGAACATAAGTATACAAATATTTGGTCAAGTCCCTGCTTTTAATTCTTTTGAGTATATATCTAGGAGAATTACTGGTGACATGATAATTCCATACCTAACTTTCTGAAGAACTCCCAAGCTATCTTCTATAGTGGCTACACCATTTCTCATTCCCACCAATAATGAATGAGTGTCCTTATTTCTCTACATCTTCTCCAATACTTGTAATTTTCTGATTTTTTAAATAGTAGCTATTCTAGTGGGTATGAAATAGTATCTCATTGTGGTTTTGACTTGCATTTCCCTAATGGCTAATGATGTTGAACATATTTTCGTGAGCTTTGAGACCTTTTGTATATCTTTTTTTGAAAAATATTTATTCAAGTTCTTTTGCTCATATTTAAATTTTTTTTGTTATTGTTGAGTTGTAGAGTTTGTTTATATATTCATGATATTAAAACTTTTTTGAAACTATGGTTTCCAAATATTTTTCCCCATTGTATAGGCTGTCATTTTAATTCCATGATAATATCCTTTCATGCCGAACAGTTTTTTCATTTTGATGAGGTCTCATTTAGCTATTTTTTTTTTCTTTTATTGCTTATGTTTGGGTATAAGTCTAAGGAACTTTTGCCTAACACAAGGTACTAAAGATGCTTCCCTATGTTTTTGTCTTGGAATTTTTAGTTTGTTGTATTTTAATTTTCATGCATTTCAAGATATTTCCTAATTTCCCTTGTGACTTCCCTTTTAATTCATTGGATGTTTAACAGTATATTGTTTGATTTCCACATATTTGTGAATTTTCCATTTCTCCCTCTGTTATTGATTTTTAGCTTCATTCAATTATGGTCAAAGATGATATGTTGTATGATTTTGGTATTTCTGAGTCTTGCTTTGTGACCTAAGATATGGTCTATCCTGGAAAATGAGCCATGTGCACTTGAGGAGGATTATGGTAAAAGTAGGTAAACCTTTGCTTCAATTGTTTCTTACTCTGTTTTATCTGCCTTTTCCTGAGGGTGAACTTGGGGGGTGGGGGTCGAGGGCACCCTGGAGAAAAGTTTCCCAAGTCAGCCTTCCCCAGCTGAAACAAGGCCAGGGACTTACGAAGGGAGCACCAGCCAGCTCTAAATTGCCCTGGGAAGGAGATGAGAAGGTGACCAGCAAGAGGTTTAGCAAATGCAGTCGTTTAACTGTCCTTCACATCCCTGAGGAAGTGCACTGTCTTTAAGTCTTTTCTGCCATCCTTAGCCAGGGCAGGTTGTGACAGTGGCCGCACTCAGAGCCTGGCCCCCAGCAATCTGAAGTAGCCAGGCAAAAGCAGTGAGTAGCAATTGGACTGTATATCCCTGGATCTTGAGGAGCTGGGTCTTTATTTCCCACTCAGGCACTAGGAAGCTGCCCCAGAACTTTACTGCTACCTGCTGCAAGGTTGGAGGATGGGTGATGATTGCTGCTGTATGGAGAGTGCAATTCGCTGGTATTTACAGCCATTTGCCAGCCTGTTCCTTCCCTCTTCCTTGGCTGCTGTATGGTGTCCTACTAGACTCTGGAGTTTTTACATAGCTGATTCAGTCAGTTACAGCCTGTTTAATAGTTGTTCTGATGGAGGGACTGATTCCAGGAGCTTTCTATCACTCCATTTTACCATAATCCTTCTCCTTTGCTTCAAGTTTAAATAACTTATTTAACATTTAGAAATCATAATGCTACTAACACAGATACTTCCTTTACTCACAATGCAACATCAATATAATGATCAGGGGAGATTCATAATGGTACACTTGATAGTGATTTGAACAGTGGAGAGGTGAGCAAAAGGTAGCAGGTGTATGTTGGTGATACGTACAGAAAGGAATTTTTCTAGTCTGAGTCAAGAAGACACAGGCAGTGATATTAAGAAGATGATTAAGAACACAAAATATTGGTGCAATTAAAATATGTAAAGGTTTATGCATTTATAAATACTATTTTTTAGCACTATTACAAAAAGAAGTAGGCAGATGGATTAAAACAAGAGAAAATAGTGAAATATAAATCTGTCTTTTCAACTGCTTATTGTATAATTTAGTGAAAAATTGGGGGGCAGTGAGGACATTGGAAATAGATTGTTAGCCATTTGAGGATTTTTTCAACCATATTATCTGTATTCTTCACTAGTACTGATTGTTTTGCTTCCATTAAATGACAAGAAAAAAACCCTCAACTCTGACACTTGTTAGCTGTATGATCTTGGGCAAATTACTTGTACTCTCTGCTTCAAATTCATCCTCATTACAATAGGGGTAATATTTGCACCTACCACATATACTTGTTAGTGCAAAAGCAGTACTTAAAAAAGTACCTGGCACAGAATACATGCCATGTAATTTTTCTATGATATAAATAGCTATAATTGATATTATATTCAAGAATAAGGTAAGTAGAAAATACAGATGAGCTCAAATAAGTTTCTGGAAAAATGTCTTATGTGAAGTCTCGGATAGAAACATTCTTTTGAATTTAAGTGCTTGGAAAGACATACTGCTTTTTGTTAGAAGTAAAATTATTTATTTATCTTTTTTTTGCAATCAGTAAGGCTCAAAATAAATACCATGTTTAGTTGTAACAAACGTGTGGAATCTTATAGTCTGCTTCTCTTCATTCTATTCTTTTCTCCACAAATCACTACAAATTTTAATGTACATTTTAGTAATTTTGCTATTTATATCCATTCATCCATTTATATTCATTTATCCCTTTTTTAATTCTCTAAATATGTTTTGAGTGCATCTATATACTCACAGTCTGGTAAAATGCTAAAGATTATCATTAACAAAAGTGAAAAATAAATAAGCACAATCCCTGTATCCCAGAAATTATAGCCTAGTCAAATTTAAATGAATTTAAAATTTTTATAAATACAAGAGACATACATGAACTATGCAATCTTTTAACTGGATAAATGGTTTGCATTAAAAAATCAAAGAAGGCATATGTGTGCATGTGTATGTTGCATTCTAAGCATTTGAAAAGCATATATGAAGTCCTTGTGGTGGGAATGGTAATAGGGTGGAAAACCAGAGAGATTCTAAGCATGAGAAGGTCTCGACATTCTGTTGCTCATTTGGGGCTGGGGATGCATATGAAGGAATGTGAGAGTTTTCTGGGAGCAGAGACTAAGCTTCAGCAGATAAACATCAAAGAAAATGGGGCTCTGTTCCACCTTACAAGGAACTGACTTCTGCCATCAACCTGGATGAGCTTGGAAGCTTCCCCAGAGCCACCAGATAAGAGCTGACACCTTAATTTTGGCTTTATGAGACCCTTAGAAGCCAATCAAGCATGTCCAGGCTATTGACCAATACATCTATGAAATAAGAGGCATTGTTTTAAGCTTCTGAGTTTATGATAATTAGTCACATAGTAGTAGAAAACTAACATTAACACCAAGTGACTTACAAGGATGTCCACACATTATTTAGTAGTTAAACTTAATTTTGAAAACAATGACAAAAAGTATATAGAGATATATGAATATATAAATATATGTGTACATATATTTGCATATGGAGATCAGTAAGAAGTGGTATATAGTAGTTTTCTAATACAAGCTTCTTGGAGGTATAAGGTGCTGATGTGTGGAGATGGGATAAGTTTAGTAGAGAAAAGCCAAGCAATAAGATACAGGAAAACACCACTACAAAACAAATGGATTTCTGATATCATGTTTATGTATTTAAGTAAAATAACATATATGCTTACATATAGAAAGAAACTAAACATGTATTTCAGGTTAAAAAAAGAAGACAAGGTATCTCTGGAAACTGTAAAAATATATTTGAGACTATCAGAATCATTTGAAGGGTAAAAAAACAATTGAAATACTCCTGTTAGGGGTAGTATTTGCTTGAATTAAGGAGGTGGTGGTTCAGTCGGTGTACAGACTAGATTGATGTTTAGGTTGTAAAACCAGTGAGGCTTTTAATGGACATGAAAGATGAGACATCAAATCTGACTCTTAAATTGTGGTACCATTCAGTGAAATATGGTATTCTTGAAAGAACCAGGTTTGGAAGATGGAGAAACTAGATAGGACAGATTTCATTCAGGGTACCTAAATTTTTAAAAAAATTTTGTTATTTTCATTTTGGTACCTCTGAGATACCAAAGTGTTTATTTCACTGATGCATGGTGAGATGGGATAAGAGAGGGAGAGACAAGTCAAGCAAAAGGTAAATTTTTGCACTTATTTGACTACAGAAAAAAACACGTATAACATAAAATTCATGTACTTAAGTAAAATCGCATCCTTATATTAATTTACTTGTATAATGAAGCAAAGACTTAAAGGGGAGACAAAAGCAAAGGTCACACTGAAACAGTGTGGAAAACATATTTGGGAAGGCTAAATGATTAAGAAAGAGACTAATTACGAGTAGATTATAGTGCTCCAGGTTAGGCTTGTTTCTTTCTTTCTTTTTTTTAAAAGAATCATTCCTCTTTTTACAAATTTTTAAATTTTTTAGAAGATACTTAGATTACATAAATGTTACATAAAAAATATAGGGGATTCCCATACTGCCCACATTTACCCACATTAAAAACATCCCTCATAAGTGTGGTGCATTTATTGCAATTGATGAACATATTTTGGACCACTGCCTCTAAGCATGGATTATAGTTTGCATCATAGTTTACACTCTCTTCCACATAATCCTGTAGGTTATGGCAAGATACATAATGACCTCTGTCTTTGCAATGTCATTCAGAACAATTCCCAAATCCCAAAAATGAGGTCAGAGAGAGGGAAAACAGGTATAATATGGGGGCATTTTTGGGAATTGGGCTTGTTTCTTTAAATTCTCTTAGATCAAAGGCAGGTGCTCTGCAGAATACCACATAGATCATTCTTTATGTGCTTCTCACACACAAATCCAGTCTTATTTGAATCTGAACCCTGCTTGTTATTATCTTTGGATGTTGGAAATAAACTGTCAGGTGCTTGTTCAGTTCTGCCCCCAAATTTCACTTCAGCATCCTTGTCCCAGTTTCTTTTTCATGGTTTCCCTGAATCTGCTGTTCAGGATAATCATCCTACTTGATACCTAAGTCCTATTACACTATTGCATACAATGTCTTATTATCCAAATCACTCCCTATAATTATTGCCCCATCACAATTTTACATATGAAAATACCCAAGAAGAATTTGAGTGTCTGCAATTCAACAGAATCCTAGAGTCAGTTGGTTTCACCTGCTATGGAAAAAATGCATTGGGATTCCGCATCTGCATTTTTAGTACATTTTGTAACTTAAAAAAAAATTTCCTTTTAAAAATTTCCCCAACCATACTTCTTCCATTGCCATATCTTTGTCCTTTTGTGGGTTATGAATTCAAAGCTAGTAGCAAAGTGAAGTTAAGATGACTTTTCTAAGGTAATAACACATAGCAGTAAATGAGTCTTGGGGGTTTATTTTTGTCCATGTTAAAGCATTGGCCACTAGTAACATTTATGTATTTTACTAAAGTAACATTCACTTTACCGTCAGTTAGGGAAATTACAAACACCTGTTAAGCATATTATATTGCTCAAGATATTGCTTCCACAATAAACAAGAAGCCAGCAATGATTATGGGAAATTCCCACTGGGTCGCATTCTTTGCAAAGTCCTTGGATACTCTTTGATACCATGTGAAAGCTTAAATTTTCATCTTGTAAGTCTTACAAGTGATCATGGGATATTTTAGAGATATTACAGAACTCATCCAGAGAAGAAACATGTATTCGATGAGGGATAAAGGAGACCAGAACTCTGTTTACTCAGTTTCATAAAGATGCTTCCTGCTACTTAGATCAAGTTGACATGTCATCCAAAAATGAGAGAATACAAGGAAAAAAAAAAAACTTAAAAAAATGTAAATGCTGATTTTTTTCATTACCCCAAATTTTGCTCTCATAAGTGGATCAAATATCACATAAGTTGATCAAAGATCACATATTGGTCCAAATTATATCTAATTATGTTCTCATCCTTATGTCTGAGGATGGATGAGAGACATTTACTGAGAATGTTTTCATATTCTGCAGTCATGAATAACTGAGAAAATATCTTCTTTGAGACAGTGGCATTTACTCATCAGTTTTTTCCTGTTGTTTTCTTTACCAGCAAATGGTAAATCATGCATCTCATTTTGGCTCAAAATGTTTCTTTATGCAAAAAATCACTGTAAATCTTTTTTTAAAATTTTTGAACACTGTGATTTTACAAAGCAAAGTTTACTACTTACTGGGATGTTTAATAACACAATCAGTTTGTGCTCTTTCTTTACTTTCTATGGCATTTAGCATAAAACCTCTTTCCTCTTCTCCATCCCAATTTCCTTAGCTCAGGCCCTCATCAACCTCTCTCTGAAGTATTTTTCCCTCAATGAATTTTTAAAAACAGTATAGCATAATGATGAAGAGTTTAAGCTCTGAAATTAGTTTTTAATTCTGCTTCTATCACTACAGAAGTTAATAACTTTTATAAGACACACTTTTTCTCATGTATAAAATTAGGGGATTTTCTTTTTTCTCTTGCTTTGGATTCCCTGTTAATTGGATCCCATTTATTACTATTTTTAATTTATTATAAAAATATATTTCACATTTATAATTTCAGTTCCATGACATCTAATAAAATATATATAATCACTAGGTAATTTGAAGTACTGTGTGGTAATAGAAAATGTACACTCTTTGTGCTTATGAGCCCATTCATACTAAAATATAACAAAATCAACAACCATTTTTTGTGACAGAATGAGTAATAGTATAGGTTTATCGAATTGAAAATATAATATGTAATTGATTAATTCTAAAATAAAGGCATAAATATCTACACCCACAGAAATCAACATAGCCAAGCTTTCAGACCTTGTGTTTGTTAAATTCTCTGTAAATTTCATTTCTCATGAGAATGAAATGAGCCACTGAAAATAAAGTGCTTAAAAGAGTGATTGACATAAAACAAACAATCATTAGCTATTATTATTACTGAATTTTTCTGTTCCTAATTCTCAGTGGAGAGTCCAGTATGCCTCAATGCTAGCCTTAATTTCAAACGAGTTTGTGGATTGTGGAGAGTTTGCTGACTGCTTTTTTCTATTAGCTGTGTTGGCTGTTGCTGTGGATTGTGTGATTGTCGTGGTGACACTGGTTGTGTTAGTACGTCAGGTTGCCTTATGTGCAGTCTACAGTTGCCATACAACCGACCTGTACCTGCTGCGGCTCTAGCCGCAGCTGCATCTGCGGTTGCTCTAACTGAGATGCGGAAGGGCGGGAATAATTAAGCTGTCCTGAAAAACAGCTCACTCCTGAGAACTGAGATAAAAGCTCAGCTAAAGGATGCATGGCTTTCCTAATGCATCACAGCTGACACCTTCATCTTGGCACAACCGCGTTCAGCCTTTGGCAGCGCGGCACTCCCGGCTCAGGCCGCGGTATCCCAGCACTCCCGGTGCCAGGCGGCAACTCCCAGGGCCAATTGTCTTCTTTGTAGCAAGCTGCATTTGAACTATACGATCACAACTTCTGAAAGAAATTACTGCAAAATAAACTTTGAGAAATATTACCACACGATCCAATATTTTATGGTTTATGCCTATTAGATAGGTATTGATCATGCTCTATCCTTGGGAAGACGGTGAAAATTTGCCATTAGTTTTGGGTCATGAAAGTCGTAACTTGTGGTTTTTGATTAGAAGCTAAATTTCTGCCTCATGTTCTGTAAATCAAATATATTTTCTCTGGGCATATAAGGACATGTTCTGCGCTTCTATGTCATCTCACTACATGAGCGGAAAAATAGCTTGGGAACATGAATTAATTTGTTAAATGTGGTCTACACTCAAGGGCAATTAGGTTGCTGTTGTAGCAATTCTTTAGTTAGCTTGTGTTTTCCTGGCTCCTGAAGAGAAAATGGGTAAGCAGACAATTCCAAAGTAGAAAAAATCCAGAAACGGTTGCCAAACATGATACTTCTGTGTTGTTGTTTTCTTCCAGAGTTATTTGTTAGAAACAATTATAGAAATCCTAGGGTGTATGTTTTATTGAGTTCTCATATATTTTCATCCTCAGGTAATCAGTTTTGTTCTTAGATATTTATGACTGCAGAGAAATGCCAGACTATTTGTCTATAATGGAATGGTTATATGATGACATTGGAATGAATAATTACCATAGAGAAATGACAAACTAGTTAGGAAAATAAATAACTTAAGAATGTTCCTGAATATGTTTTCCACTTGGCCAAAGAGATCTAATTAGTGAATATGTTCAAAACTAATGCAGATGGGAAGGCTGTAGTATTGGTTACCCAGGTTACACCAACTATTCTTTCCAAATTTATCTTTCCAGGAAACCCATTGAAGATGACCAGGGACAAACAGGGATCAAAATGGGGAACAAAATTATAAATTTGCCAAGGTGAACTTTTTGGGGTAATTAAAATTTCAAAGGCCACAGATAAGCTTTTAATATAATAGATTATACCTGTAACATGGCTGATGGGTCTGTAAAAAATTCTCTTCATAGCAATTTTCTCAGCTTGTTAAGTATAGTAACAGCTATTACCTTGGCGAGAGGATCTACCCTTTATACGGTTTATTTGTAGCCATGACTTTTATACCATAGACGCCAGACATTTACACGTTTGGTTTTCCATACAAAAGTTAGCTGTATTAGTCAGGGTTCTCTAGGGAAACAGAATCAACAAGAGGTATCTGTCAATAGTATGTGATTTTATAAGAGACTTTCATGCAGCTGTGGGGACGCACAAGTCCAGGTTCCGCAGGCAGGGGCTCCAATGAAAGTCCAGTATATGTTCTTGGCAAGTTCTGGGAGATGCTGGCTATTCAAAGATGAGCTGGGAAATTCTCAATACTGGAATTACTTCCCCTCTTAAGGCATTCAGCTGATTGGATAAAGGATCACTCATTGCTGATGGCAGTCTCCCTGATTGATGTAATTATAACCAGCTATCTATGATTTATCACTGCAGTAAAGTCAATGGTGACTAAAGTCCATAAATGCCCTTGTATTACAGTTAGCTCAGAGCTTGCTAGACCAAACAACTGAGAACAATTACTTGGCTAAGTTAACACAATACTCTAACCATCACATTACCCTTTATACCATTGAAGTTATATCACCAAAAGTCTATTATGTGCTTATAATTAAAACATAACATTTGTACCTAAATTTGAATTATTATGTCATAAAATATTGCATAATTGAGCTTATAATTTATGGCTTGTTGATCAAAGAAGGAAAGTCCTGCCAAAGGTGTACATTTGCTTCATGGGTTCAGATCTTACACAATGAAGAATTTCTTAGGGATCTTTACCAAAGCTCAGGAGAAGGCTAACCAAACAATACAAGCTAGAATATGGAAACACAATATTCTTATGAAATATCTAACTTTCTCCATTAAGTATATTGTTCTGTCATTCCATCCATTAGGAGAAAGGAAATCCCACTTCCCCCAAAGTAATTGTCAATAGCAGCAATTTCAAGCCTCTGCAAATGTGAAAATGGGGTAAACACTTAGCTAAAACATATATTTACATTTTCATGTGAGATAACCCAAATATTCAATCACATATAGAAGGCTGTTTTTTACTCTTCTTTTTAAAACATCATTGTTTATGTGGACATATGTGTGATGCGTTTTCAAAATAGTTCATTGCTGCGGTGCCGTCCAGCAGCTCTGCTCCCGAAGAGGTAAGGACGAACAGAGCAAGACAACACACAGTAACTGCTCTGGAGACGCAGGCTGGTGGCGCAGGTCTGATTTATTGAGGAAGTGTAGTAGCTTTTATAGACTGTGAGGCAACGTGCAAGCAGCTTACTGGCTATGCTAATTTAGCGAGGCTGATTGGTTCATGCTCTCTAGTTGCTGGGGGGAAGGCAGATGCCTCAGCACCTTCTTTTGGGTAGAACCCCAAAGGCCTTATAGTTAGAGAGGTTTTCCTGTGTCTAACGAGGTGTCGGTGGCTTGCCCACAGTTCATGTGGAAGAATAATTCTTCTGATAAATCCTTAAATATCACTTGAATCAATGAGATTTCTATACTCAAAATGGCTTTTTGGGTGTCTTTCAGGCTCTGTGAATAGCAAATAGGGCCAAGGAAACTAGTTGTGTACTACTGCCTAGAATTATTTTCTATAAGTAACTTCAAATGACATTTCCCTAAATTACTGCCTAAGAGATTGAGCCATATCCCATAGCATTCTAAATTACTGTCTGTTTTAGTTTCCTAGGCTGCTTAAAGCAATACCACAAAATGGGTCAGCTTAAGCAGTGGGAATTTATTCGCTTATGATCAGAGTCTGGGAAAGGCATGACCAAGGCAATGCTTTCTTTCTGAAAACTGGCTGCAATGATTCTGGGCTCCTCTTGATGGATGTAGGATGACCGAATACCTGAAAGTAACGTGTTCCTGTCCCTGTTGCTGGGATACAAAGAAAAGAATTGTATGTAAATCAGAAGGTAATGACATGCAACCCTCTCTTTGGGCCAAAATCCGCTTTTGGGTGGTCAAGAATATCCTGTTGAAGCAATGAAGTATGAAAACCAGCTTCAACCAGTTAGCCGGACCTGCGCAGAAGCAGCCCCTTGCTGTCCTCACTTCAACTTGCTTAATTAACATAGTAAAATTCCCACCCAGGGGTGGAGTTATCCACCCCTTTCTTGATCATGCAATGTATGTGCAAGTGTGATTTCCTGAACATGCTAATCATACTATTATATAACCAGCTATGTGTGTTCATCCATATGCATAAAAGCTAATGCATAATCAAAGCAAATGCTAAGTAGTAACTTGGGTATTTAAACAGAATGAAACTGCAGCACAGGGAGTCAGGTCTGAGTCACTTTGGACTGGCCTTGGCTCCTTACCTCTGCAGACGTAATAAATGTGAGTTTCCCTAAATCTCGTGTTGACGTTTTCTTCATGCCCTCTCTGGTTATCCATAAAGTCCCTGTTTTGAGGCCTAACACTCTGACACATGGCTAGGCATATGGCAGCATCTGCTGTTCTCTTCCTTCTCTTCTGGGTTTTACTGCTTTCAGCTTCTTGCTTCCATGGCTTTCTTTATATGTATTCATCCTGTTTATAAAGGACTCCAGTAAGAAGATTAAGATCCACCCTATGCCAGGCCTTAACTGAGGTAACCTCATGAAAACCTACTTAAAATAGGTTTGCACTAACAGGAATGGATTACTATTAATAACATGATTTTCTGGGGTACATCCATTTCCAAACTACCACATGGTAGCTTTATAGTAAGTCTTAAAATCAAATGGTGTTAGTCCTCCAAGTTTTTTTTTCAACATTGTCTGACTATTACAAGTTCTTTTCATTCCCATATAAATTTTACAATGAGCTTGTTTATATATACAAAAAAAGAATGAAAGGATTTAGTTGGGATTACACTGAATCTAGATAACAATTTGGATAAAACTGACATCATAACATTACTGAATCTTTCAAATCATGACCATGTAATACCTCTCCCTTTGTTTAGGTTTTCTTAAATTTCTCGTAACAATATTTTGTAGTTTTCTGTATACAGGTATCATACATAGTTTTGTTAATTTTCCCCTAGGTATTTCATGTTTTTATGCTATTGTAAGTGGTAATGTATGTATTATATTTGAATTTCCAATTGTTACTAATATTTAGAAATATAATTGATTTTTATATTGACCATATATTCTGTGCCTTTGCTAAACTCACATATTATTACTAGGTACTTTTTTGTAGATGCCTTTCAATTTTTTACATAAACAACTATCTTTGAGGAAAAAAAATGCCTTTCTATGCTTTCTTTTCTAGTTTGGGTGCCTTTTATTTATTTTCCTTGCCTAATTGTCTAGCTAGAACCTCTAGTATAATGTCTCATAGAAATACTTAGAGAGGGAGGGGCAAAATGGTGTTGGATTAAGTGCACACTTGTCATCTCTCTCACAAAAAAACTGGCTGAGTGGAGGCAAAATCCTTCCTGAGTGAGCTCTTTTGGGAACCCACAAAGCAGGAGGCTTCAGGGCATTGATCTGGAGAGAGTGTGACAATGAGATTGATTGCTCAAGGTAAAACCATGAGTTTCTGGCACTTGAGGCTGGAGGTGCAGTCAGGCTAAGCCCCACCCTCAGGGCAGGAAGCTGTGGTGAGCCCAGACTCTCGCTGGCCACCCAGCTGGAAGAGGTATACTCCAAGAGTGGGAGTGTTCTGGTGAAGGCTGGAGATGAGTTTACCTTGTGCAGGTTCAATCCCCTGGACCCCTGTTTTTGAGCTCTGAGGAGCATACCAGCTGGCTGGAGGAGACACCAGGAAGAGGGGAGCGGCAAATCTACTGAGGCAGTCTGATTTACCTAACCTCCCTGGGAGAGGGAAAATTGGCCTGGGAGAAGGTGGAGTCAAGTAATTAACTAGTCCTGTGTGACTCCCCTAAGGGAGGCAGGCAGTAGGAAGCACTTAATAAGCTTCCAAGAGCATATTTAGGGTTCCCTGCAAAGAGTAGGTGCTCTTGAAGAGGTTGTCATTTTTTCTGAGTGGTGAGTTAAGTCACCAGGGTCCCATTTGAATTTCAAAAGGGAACTCTCACACAGGCTATTGCATCCTGCTGCCCTAGGAGAGAAAACAATAAGAATAGAAAGGGGACAAGGACAGATTCTTAATCAGCAGGGATTTATACCATTACAAATAGTCAGTCCTGTCCAAGGGAAAGGAACATGATAGCTTTCTGAAGAGCAAATCAAGTCAACAAGAACGTTTAGCTCAGTGGAGGTGTTTCCTCCTTGAATATATAAGATCTCTAGTTTGATTCCCAGCTCCTCTTAGAGTAAAGACCTACCAGGATAGTGAACATCTAGCTGATACTTTAGGAGTGGGGAAACACAGTCATTATTCTTGTATTAGCTTCTCTTGGGTCTCTTATTTTTCTTAAAAAAAAAAAAAGATTACTTTTGTTTTATAATTTAACTTTGTTTACTCACTAAAATCTACTTCAAAATCTGCAGTGGGAAGGCTGCAGGGTAATTGATTGATAAACAACGGCAGTCTGAGAAGCTCCACAGGGGCTTAAGAGGGAAGGCAGTTTTTTCTTAGTGTTTGGTTGACTATTTGCTTGTGAGTTTGTCTGTTTCTTTTTTTAATCCTTGTCTTTCTTTCCTCTTTATTCCCCCTTTCCCCCCCTTTTTTAATTAGGTGCTGCTGGCTTGTTTCTTATTTGCTGTGTTTTCTCTCCCTCAATTCCCTTTTTTCTGTGTGTACCGATTTTGGCTACCAATGCTATCTCATTTCCTTCCTACATCTTTCCACCTGCAGCTTTCTGTTGCTGCTCTTACATTCCACCTCTCTTTGCTTAGTCCCCAATTTTTCTGGCTTTTTAATTTCTAAGTCTTCTATTCTGTTTTCTATCTTTTATTAACTCTTTTGCTTTTTGTACCTTTTTCTCTTTCCCTCTCTTCTTGTCACTCTGACCTTTTAATTCATTCTATATACTTCTCCATATTCAGTTTCCCATTTCATTGTAGGAGCTCAACTTTTTTATTCCTGTAGCTCTACACTGCTTGCATGAGTTAAATGTTCATTTTACTAAGTTTTATATGGTTCCTCTGCTAACTTTTATTATCAATATTACTGTTGTCCTTTTTCTTTTCTTACCTCTTTGGCTTAACTGGCCCTAATCTTTTTCCTTCAAGGGAACTTAGACAATGACAAGGAAATAGGATAAGAAGAACAAAGTGTCAAAGAGAAAACTTAACACACACAAAAACAGCAATTAAATAAAACACTAGACTAGAGGGAGAAGACAATTTACTGAACAAACCCATCAAGATAAAAAGGTGACCAGACAGGAACAAAATTTACAAATCACACCAAGAAACAGGAGGACATGGCCCAGTCCAATGAATAAACTAAAAACAATGAAGAGAAACAGAACATGAAACAACTAATCAAAGCTGTCCAAACAAATATCACAAACCAAATTAATGAAGTGAAGGAAGAGATTAAGGATATTAAGAAAATACTGGGAGAGCATACTGAAGAAATTATTAACATACATAAAAAGATAACAGATATGATGGTGATGAATGGCACAATCCAAGAAATCAAAAATATACTTGCAGCAAATAACAGCAGATTTGAACAGGCAGAAGAAAGAATTAATGATATGGAAGGCAGTACATCTGAAATCAAACAGTACATAAAAAGATAGAAAAAATCCAGGGATTTGAATGACAACACAAAACAGACAAACATACATATTATAGGCATTCCAGAAGGAGAAGAGAAGGGAAAGGGAACAGAAGGAATGTTGGAGGAAATAATGGCTGAAAATTTCCCAATACTATTGAGAGAGATGGATGTACATGTTTAGGAAGTGCAGTGCACCCCAAAGAGTATAAATCCCAACAGGCCTTCTCCAAGATATATAATTGTCAAATTATCCAATGCTAAAGAGAAAAAGAAAATACTGAAAGCAGCAAGAGAAAAGAGAACCATCACATACTAGTTCAGTAAGATTAAGTGCTTATTTCTCATCTGAAACCAGGGGGCAAGAAGGCAGTGGCATGACTTAGTCAAGGTGCTCAAAGAAAAAAGTTCCAGCCATGAATTCTCTATCCAGGAAAGCTGGCATTCAAAAAATTGTTGAAGAGTTCAAAATATTCACAGCTAAACAGAAACTATTAGAGTATGCCCATAAGAAATCTGCCATTCAAGAAATACTAAATCTGGTGTATGCTTAGGAGACTTGAATCTCTGGTCAGTTCATGTGCCAGCTGGGCACTGAGCCTCAGCAGAGTTGCACACTTACTCTCTAGTTCATTGGACTTACCCGGGTCAACTGACAGGTAGTTGAGGATAGACAACTACCACACCAAAGAACCAAGAGAGCCTACAACTGGAAGCAGGAGAAACCCATCCATCATCCATGTGGGATCTAAGCCCCCTCTCAATTGAGAGGTAGAGTGGACATTGCCATCCCAGGGTCCTTAGGATTGGGGAATAAAATATGGACTAGAGTGGACCTACTGGTATTCTACTATAGAATTATTGTGATTCTAGCAATGGAAGAAATTATATTATTGATGTGGAGACAGTAGCCAATGGAATTGCTGAAGGCAGGGAGAGGGAAAAGGAAGTGTGATATGGGGTCATTTTCAAGACTTGGAGTTACCTTGAAATGATATTGCAGGGTCTGATGTAGGATATTAGATGTTCTGCCATAACCCACTGAATGAACTGGGAGAGAGTATGAACTACAATGTCAACTATAATCCATGCTGTGTAGCAGTGTACCAAAATGTATTTATCAAATGCAATGAATGTACTGATTGAAAGAAGCTGTCGATGTGGGAAAAGTGGGAGGTGTGGGGAGTGGGGCATATGGGAATCTCCTATATTTTTTAGTGCAACATTTTGTGTGATCCATTTATCTTTAAAAGTAAATAAAAATACATTAAAAACAAATATTTAGGGCAGAAATCCTTGCCTTGATCTTGGTCTTAGTGGGAAAGCATTCTTTCTTTCACCATTAAGATGTTGACTATAGATGCATTTAATAATTTTTTATTTTAATAACTATATATCAGAAACTTTGCCATTTTAAGTGTAAATTCAGTGGCATTAATTACATTTACAATGTTGTGCTACCATTGCCATTGTCCATCACCAAAACTCTTCCATCACCCCAAACAGTAATTCTGTGCCCATTAAGTAATAACTCCCCATTCTGTCCTAACCTCAGCCCTGGGTAAACTCTGATCTACTTTCCATCTCTACTAATTTGCTTATTCTATATAATTCATATAAGTGAAATTATACAATAATCATCCTTTTGAGTCTGGCTTATTTCACTTAACATAATGTTTTCAAGGTTCATCCATGTTGTATGTTGTTGTATGTATTAGCTTCATCTCTTTTTATGACTGAATAATATTCCATAGTATGACTAGAGCTCATTGTGTTTATCCACTCATCTGTTGATGGACACTGGGTTGTTTCCATCTTTTAGCTTTGTGAAATATGCCATTACAAACATTGGTGCACAAGTATCTGTTCAAACTCTTATTTTCAATTTCTTTGTGTGCTTACCTAGCAGAAGGATTGCTCATATTATGGTAATCCTATGTTTAACTCTGAGAAACTGTCAAACTCTCTCCCACAGAGGCTGGACCATTTTGCATTCCCAACAGCAACTGAGGAGGCTTCTGATTTCTCCACATCATTGACAATGTTTTTCACTTTTTTTTAAAACTGACCTAGTGGATGTGAAGATGTGGCATCTCATTGTTGTTTTGATTTGCATCTCTTTAATGGCTAATGATGTTGAGCATCTTTTCATGTGCTCTTTGGCTAAGTATCTTCTTTTGCCCTTTTTTCAATTGGGTTCTTCTATTTTTTATTGTAGATATTGTCTACTCTTGATTTGCAATCATCAAATCTGGTAGCATTTTGACTTCAAATTTATCATGGGTAAAATCACCTCTGAGGTACCAGCTCCAAAATGCCAAGAATATACATTATTTTTTTTTAACTTGGAGACTTCTTGCTCTTCCTTCACTGGGCAATCTGGATTGCTCCCATGTAAGCAGGCTTCTGGCTTCTCATGAGTGTGAAAGTTCCCTTGCCCTGTAGATGCATTTTCATAACTCATATAAGATTGTGGAAATTTCATACTATGACTAGTTTTCTGAGAGTTTTTATTATAAACGAATATTAATTTTTTAAAATATTTTTTCTGCAGCTTTTGAGATAACCATATTGGTAATAGATTGAATTAGGTACCCCTATTTAGACATGTCCTTAATTTTCATCTGCATTCCTGTGGGTGTGAACCCATTGTAAATAATACCTCTTGAAGATTTTATGTTTAGTTAATGTGTGCCCCAACTGAATAACATTGGGTCTTAACCTAGATTACTGGAGTCATTTGTAAGCAGAAGAAATTCAGATACAGATAAAGAAAGTCATGGAGGAGCCAGAAGCTGGAAGTGAGCAGAAACGGGAAGAGAAAAGAGAAGTTACCACCATGTGACAGGAAAGTCAAACAACTCAAGGATTGCTGGCCAGCCAGAATGCTACTGAACCTGGGAGGAATGAAGCCTTCTAACTTACAAAACTGTGAGCCAGTACAATATTGTTGTTTAAGCCAACTCACTGTGTGTTATTTGTCATAGCAGCCAATTTAGTATACTAATAATGTGGATTATATTTAATTAATATTAAAATGTTTAAAAAACACTTCATTCCTGAGATAAAACCCTCTTGGTTATGATTATTATCTTTTTAACATAACATTAGATTTAATTTGCTAATACTTTGTTTAAAGATTTATGCTTTTACATTCATGATGAATATTGGTCTCTAGCATTCTAGTCTTTAATTATACACTAAACTCCTGCCCACCTCCGTCCAATACTTTCTTGTTATGATTATCTAGGACATAGGTGGAGAACTGATATACCTTAGTACACTGGCATGGTAACACGTGGGCTAGAGATTTGGGAAAATACTAACCTCTTCAGGCTCTGTAGCAGGCAAACAGGGCCTGGAATAGCTGAAGCCCCTTATGGCTTGTTGTGGGGATGGGTTTCCTGGGAAACAGATTCTGAGAGCAGAACTTTATTAGGGAGTGCTCTAGATGTCAATATTTATGGATGAGTTGGAATGGAAGCAGAATTGTGCATATTGAGAAGCTAAATTACAATGCAATTCTAACAAGGGCCTCAGCTGAACCTAAAGGTAGTGGTGGAGTTTGAAGGCCTTTCAAATTTGTCCAAAATTTGGCGGAAGGGAGTGGGCTTTTAGACACCCAATTGGCTTGGTGTAGAATTCTTCCCCGCAGTTCTCTCCATGCTTATTATTTGGATCTCAGCACATAGTTGAGAATCTACTGTTTCTCCTTAGGTGTGGCAGTAAGGCTTTCAGGCTGGCTTCTCTTGAAGGACAAATTATCTTTGATTTTCCATTGTTATTATGGATTCTTAGTGAAAACAATTTCTTTACTAATTTCATCTACTTTTTGGGATAGTAGACATAAAAATGAAGAAATTCATTTTGCCTCATAACAAATCAGTAAATAAGTAAAGTACGAGGCGATGTTTTATACATCAAAATAATCTGACAGAAGTCATGTCTTGATTTTTTTGTAATAAAATGTTCATAAGTTTGCTGAATAGGTGTCAGAAATAGTGGCAAATATTTGTGGTGCTGAGAATGCATTTTACTATTAAATTATATTCTGTTTTTAGTAAGTCATAGAATATAAGTTTCTCATTTAACAATTGTTTTTTTTTAATACTTTTTTTTGCAATGTAAATAGAACCATGTTATTCTTTTCTATTTTTATTTTTAAATTTTTTTTAGGAGGTACTGGGGATCAGACCCACAACCTTGTATGTGAAAAGCAGGTGCTCAACCACACAGCTATAACCATTCCTTTTAACAATTATTTTTATTCTCTTTATTTTTTTTTAATGTTACATTCAAAATATATGAGGTCCCCATATACTCCCTAACCCCCTCACCCCACTTCTCCCACATTAACAACCTCTTTCATCATCATGGGGCATTCACTGCATTTGGTGAATACATTTTGGAGCACTGCTGCACCACATGGATAATGGTTTACATTGTAGTTTACACTCTCCTCCAGTCCACCCAGTGGGCCATGGTAGGACATACAATGTCCAGCATCTGTCCCAGGACAACTCCAAGTCCTGAAAATGCCCCCACATCATATCTCTTCTTCCCTCTCCCTACCCTCAGCAGCTATCATGGCCACTTTCTCCACATCGATGCTACGATTTCTTCCATTACTAATCACAGTAGTTCCAGAATAGAATATCAGTAAGTCCTCTCTAATCCAAACTCTATTCCTCCATCCTGTGGACCCTGGGATGGTTATGTCTACTCCACCTCTATAACGAGAGGGGGCTTAGATTCCACATGGATGATGGATGCAATTCCCCTGCTCATAGTGGTAGGCACTCTTGGTTCCCTGGTGTGGTAGTTGGCCTTCTTCACATCCCTGTTAGCTGACCAGTGTAATTTCAATAAACCAGAGGGTAGTAGTTGCAAGTCTGCTAAGGCCAAGGACCTGGCTGTCACATGGACAGTCCAGAGATTCAGGTCTCCTGAGTATACACCAACCCCAGTGCCAATCACAGGTCTGGTAAAAGTAACAGAAGAGGCATGTGTAGAAAGGTCACATCTGAGTCAAACTCCATCACACTTAGGAACATAAACTCTAAAGTAGGGCCAAGTGACATGGCACTGAACTCCAGAGCCATCTGCCATGACCATGGAATCTGTGGGTCTCTGTAGCCCTCAGGAAAACCAGTACCTGCAGTTGTATCTACTTTGGCTGTCTCTAGGACCCTGCTGAGGCATACATAAGCACGACCCCTCTGATGACCTCCCGACTCTTTTTTGGAGACTCATAGCCATATAAAATCATTTGTCCTTTCCATTTCCCCCTTTTATCCAAGGTCAAAAAGTAGTTTTTAACTCCTGATATTACATGTAGACTGAGATATTCTACTGGTCTGAGTCGACCCCTTTATTCAAGGTCTTTTTTCTAGTTACATCATCAGCTGGTACTTGGTAGTAATCCCTTGGTGCCATGGAGGCTCATCCCTGGGTGTCATGTCTCACACTGTGGGGAAAGTAATGCATTTATATGCTGAGTTTGGCTTAGAAAGTGGCCACATTTGAGCAACATGGAGGCTCTCAGCAGGTAACTGTTAGGCACCCAGCAGCTCTAGGCCTAGTTCATATTTCAGGTACACAGGCTCATAAGCATAGTCATCAGTATCAAGGGCTCATTGATGTGACCATCCTTCTTTATTGGTCTTTGTCATTGTACCTGGGGATTGTTGTTTTTCCACTGGGGAATGTGATAGAGCTCTCCTGGCTAGGAACTCAGCACTCTCTCAGTTGTGGTTTTTAACTGTAACCACTATGAAACTATCCAAACATTTTTGTGCCCTCTGTATAAATGCCCTGGAGAACTCCCTCCCAGTCATGTGCCCCTATCAATAACACCCCACAGCAGTGTTTCTCCCCTGCCAGAGTTGAACTTCTCTGTGGTTCAAAACTTCTTCAAAAATGAAGCCTAATATATTGCCAGGTTGCATTAATAGTAAAATGGAATATAGTGATGGGTTTAAAGGTTAGATATAGAGTACATGCTAATTTAGAAAAATTAAATAAAGTAAAAATAAATTTGATAAAATGAAAAAATGAAAAAACTGTTTTGACATTTTGCCTTTCATCACTGCTATAGGTGTTGCCTGTATATACCATGGCAAGGCGATTTCTACCATTTCTTCCTCAGTGTCTACCTCCTTTTCCCCCCTCTAATTATTAAGTTTGTCTTCACAAAAGTTTTAGATCACAGTAATTCACATATACAATATATGGTACTCCCACATATCCAACATCAAACACTTTGTCCCTTCCCCATCAATGATCTTTTTACATGTTTATATTATATTTGCTGCAGCTGATGTACAGATATTGAAACAATAGCTTTCAAACATGGCTCCACTTGGGTTTACATTATGGTTTATATTTTAGATTACACAATTTTCTAAATTTTTAGTTGTCTTATGTTTTACATTATGGTGTACATTTTAACCTATAGACTTTTATACATTTTTGGTGTAATTGCACATGTCCTATATCCATCATTGCATAATTTTGTGCAACACTTCCATTGCCCCACATTTACACTGATTCCAACTATTCAATACCTCTTTTCCCCTCCCCTCATGGGCCACAGTGACAATCTTCATTACTTGAAGGACCATATTCAGAGATACTTGCAATAATGTTGAAGGCTTGACATACCCAACTGCCCTAACCCATTGGGAGTCACCAATTCTCTTGAGAGATAAAATTCCCTCTCTTTGAGAACATCAGTCCTCCCCAGAATGTGGGTATACCTTCACTCTCACTCTATGGGTCTCTACCCAATGATATATGATGAAATGAATACTCACAAACTCCCAAGAAGCCTGCCCCTGTGCCAGATGTCCCTCCCTTAAACATCTTAAACAGGTAACTTTACTTATTATATTTTCTAAAGAGTTTTCTCAACATTAGAGTTTCAACCACATACGTGACAATCTCCTATGTTCAAATGTTCCCCCCACTTTCCCCTCATTTCTTGGGCCGTCTGACAAAATCCTCCCATCCCTAGACCCCTCAAGCCTGCAAAACCCCACCCAAAGGTATCCCTATGATCCCTTTTTATCCCTTCCCTGTACAAATACCTCCTGCTTATCAAAGATTTCACCCATGTAGGTGTCAGCTCGCAACCTTCCTCTATCCCCCAACTTCTTTTAAGCCTATCATCAGTCTCTAGCTTCCTGAGACAGCTTTGTTTACTTATTTAATATCAGAGAGGTCATGTAGTATTTGTCCTTCAATGCCTGGGTTGGTTCACTCAACATAAGGTTCTCAAGATTGATCCCATGCTATCACATGTGTTTGTACTGAATTCATTCTTATAGCTGAGAAGTATTCCATTGTATGTATATACCACTTTTATTTATCCATTCATTTGTTGATGAGCATTTGGGTTGATTCCAACTTTTGGCAATAGTGAACAGTGCTGCTATGAACATTGGTGTGCATATATCAGTTTGTGTCCTTGTTATCAGTTCTACTGGGTATGTACCTGGCAGTGGAATTGCTGGGTCATGTAGCAAATCTATAGCTAGGTTTTGAGAAACTGCCAAACTATCCTCCAGAATGACTGGATCCTTCTGCATTTCACCAGCAGTGGATGAGTGTTCCCATTCCTTAACATCCTCTCCAACACTTGTATTCTTTTGATTTCTGAGAGCTGACAGTCTCTTGGGAGTAAGATGGTATCTCATTGTAGTTTTGATTTGCATTTCCCTATCAGCTAGTGATTTTGAGCATTTTTTCTTGTGCTTTTTAGCCATTTCTCTATCTTCTTTCAAGAAGTGTCTATTGAAAACTTTTTCCCATTTTTTAAATGGGTTGTCTGTCTTTTTATTTTCGAGATATAAGAGTGCTTTGTCTAAGGATATAAGTCTCTTAACAGATATATGGTTACCAAATATTTTCTCCCATTGTGTAGGCTCTCTTTTCACTGTTTTTTTTTTTTTAAAGATTTATTTATTTATTTATTTATTTCTCTTCCCTTCCCTCACCACCCCAGTAGTCTGTTCTCTGTGTCTATTTGCTGCATCTTCTTTGTCCGCTTCTGTTGTTGTCAGCGGCATGGGAATCTGTGTTTCTTTTTTTGTTGCGTCATCTTGTTGTGTCAGCTCTCTGTGTGTACGGCACCATTCCTGGGCAGGCTGCACTTTCTTTCGTGCTGGGCGGCAATCCTTACAGGGTGCACTCCTTGCGCGTGGGGCTCCCCTACGCGGGGGACACCCCAGCGTGGCACACACTCCTTGCACGCATCAGCACTGTGCATGGGCCAGCTCCACATGGGTCAAGGAGCCCCTAGGTTTGAACCACGGACCTCCCATGTGGTAGACAGATGCCCTAACCACCGGGCCAAGTCCACCACCCTCTTTTCACTTTCTTGACAACCTCCTTTGAGGTGTGAAAGTCTTTAATTTTGAGGAAGTCCCATTTATCTATTTGTTCTTTTGCTGCTCATGCTTTGGGTGTGAAGTTTATGGAGCCATTTCCTATTACAAGGTCCTTTAGATGCTTCCCTACATTGCTTTCCAAGGTCTTTATGGTCTTGGCTGTTATATTTAGGTCTTTGATCCATCTTGAGTTGATTTTTGTATAAGGTGTGAGTTGGTAATCCTCTTTCATTCTTTTACATATGGATATGCAGTTCTCCAGGCACCATTTGTTGAAGAGGCCATTCTCTCCCACTCGATTGGGTTTGGTGGCATTGTCAAATACCATATGACTGTTCATATGAGGATCTATATCAGAACTCTCAATTCAGTTCCATTGGTCAGTGTGTCTAGTCTTGTGCCAATACCATGCTATTTTCACTACTGTAGCTTTGTAGTACATTTTTTTAGATTTATTTATTTATTTCTCTCCCTTTCCCACCCTCATTGTATTCTCTCTGTGTCCATTCACTGTGTGTTCTTCTGTGACTGCTTCTATTCTTATCAGCAGTACTGGGAATCTGTTTCTTCTTTTGTTGTGACATCTTGTTGTGTCAACTCTCCGGGTGTGCAGTGCCATTCTTGGGCAGGCTGCAATTTCTTTTGTACTGGGTGGCTTTGCTTATGGGGTGCACTCCTTGTGTGTGGGGCTCCCCTATGCGGGGGACACCCCTGCATGGCATGGCACTCCTTGTGTGCATCACCATTGTGCATGGGCCAGCTCCACATGGGTCAAAGAGGCCTGGGATTTGAATTGCAGACTTCCCATGTGGTAGGTGGATACCCTATCCATTGGGCCAAGTCTGCTTCCATTGTAGTATGTTTTGAAGTCAAGTAGTGTGATTCCTCCAATTTCATTTTTCTCCTTCCATATCTCCTTGGCTATTTGGGGTCTCTTTCCTTTCCAGATAAATTTCATACTTAGTTTTTCTAGTTCATTAAAGAATGCTGTTTTGGTTTTTATTGGTATTGCATTGAATCTGTAGATCAGTTTTGGTAGGATAGACATCTTAAATAATATTTAGCCTTCCTATCCATGAACAGGGAATATTCTTCCATTTATTTAGGTCTTCTTTGATTTCCTTGAACATTGTTGTGTAGTTTAATGTGTATAAGTCTTTCATATCTTTAGTTAAATTTATTCCTAGGTATTTGATTTTTTAATTTACTATCATAAATGGTATTTGTTTCTTGATTTCCTCCTCAGATTGCTCAGCATCAGTGTACGGAAATGCTACTGCTTTTTGTGCATTGATCATGTAACCTGCGACTTTACTGAATTCATTTATACATTCTAGAAGCTTTTTTGTAGACTTCCCGGGGTATTCTATGTATAGGATCATATCACCTGCAAATAGTGAAATTTTGACTTCTTCCTTTCCAATTTGAATGCCTTTTATGTCTGGTTCCTGCCTCAGTGCTTGAGCAAGTACTTCTAAGGCAATGTTAAATAGAAGGGGTGATAGTGGGCATCCTTGTCTTATTCCTGATCATAGAGGGAAAGAGTTTAGGATTTCACCATTGTGAATGATGTTAACTGTGGGTTTTTAATATATACTCTTTTATCATGTTCAGAAAGTTTCCTTCTTTTCTGATCTTTTGCAGTGTTTATCAAGAAAGAGTGCTGTATTTTGTCAAATGCTTTTTCTGCATCTATAGATATGATCACATGATTTTTTCCCTTCACTGGTTTATATGGTGTATTACATTAATTGATTTTCTTACGTTGAACCATCCTTGCATACCAGGAATGAATCCCACTTGGTCATGGTGTACAAATCGTTTATGTGTTGTTGAATATGATTAGCAAGTATTTTTTTGAGGATTTTTGCATCTAGGTTCATTAGAAAGATTGGTCTGTAATTTTCCTTTCTTGTGGTGTCTTTGTTTGGCTTTGGTACTAGGGTAATATTGGCATCATAGAATGAGTTAGACAATCTTTCAATTTTTTGGAATAGTTTAAGCAAGATTAGTGGTAGTTCTTTCTGGAATGTTTGGTAGAATTCACCTGTGAAGCCATCTAGCCCAGGGCTCTTCTTAGTTGGGAGGTTTAATGAATGATTCTATCTCTTTACTTGTGATTGGTTTGTTGAGATTGTCAATTTCTTCTTTTGTCAATGTAGGCTGCTTATGAAGTTTTTCAAAGTATCCTTTTATGATAGTTTTTATTTCTGTGGGATCAGTAGTGATATCTCCTTTCTCCTTTCTTATTTTGTGTATTTGCATCTTCTCTCTTTTTTCCTTTGTTTGTCTAGCTAAGGGTTTGTCAATTTTATTTATCTTCTCAAAAAACCAGGTCTTGGTTTTGTTTATTTTTTCAAGTGCTTTCTTATTTTCTATTTCATTTAGTTCTGCTCTGCTCTTTGTTATCTCCTTCTTTCTTCTTCCTTTGGGTTTAGTTTTACTAATTCCCCCAAATGTGCAATTAGTTCTTCAATTTTAGCTCCTTCTTCTTTTTTGATGTATGAATTTATGGCTATAAATTTCCCTCTCAGTACTGCTTTTGGAGCATCCCATAAGTTTTGATATGTTGTAACAATTATTTTTAAGTGAATCTATACTTCATGTTGAGGAAACACTAAGAAGTCTGTGTGATTTAGTTCACTTTCATCACAATTTATTAGGCAAGGCTGGAACTGAGAGCCCAAAGTTGCCAATCTATTTCTTGGCCAGTGGACTGGGAGGTGGTCTGGAATTATAAAACACTTAGATTCTGAACTTGATCATATTCTTTAGTAAATTTTCTAGGTGTAGTATTTTTTAAGAGTTCCTCTTCTCCTTAAATTCAGCCTTTGTAAGCATTCTCTTTTTGGGGAGATTTTGCCTCTCTTTTCTTTGTAATGTGTTTTGTAAATACATGTAATGTTAAATCTTTAGTATCAGTGAGGCAATAAACATTGAGTTCCTTTTCTCGTTGTAAGGAGATGTTTAGTACATAGGATACCAGAGCTGGATGTGATCCTGGTGATCTTCAAAATTGTCCACTTCATTCCATTAACGCAGTCATTGAACAAATAAGTATTAAATTCCAATTGGATACCAGGCACTGTAGATATAAAGAACTAAGCCACTTATCTATTGGTTTAGTGAAGCAAACATTAATAAATGAAAAGTAACTTACTAAATGTGTCATCACAGCAGGACTTGGTCAGTTTTCTAACTCTGTTGTATCCCCCTGTACAAGAGTTTTATAATATTTGTTAAACCAATGAATGCAGACTGACTTGCAGAGCAAGGCTTGAATGAGATCCAACTTTCAGACTAGTACTCTTTTTTCTGTATTTGTCACATCTTCTTAATTGTAATAAGAATTTTCAGCTTAGATGACTTGAACTAGGGATGAAACTTAAGTCTTTAGAAGAGAAAGCAAAGATTATTAGATCCATGAAATAATCCCTCCACATTGCAAAGATTTATTAATATACTAGTTGTTAGTTTGGTTTACTCTGAAAATTGAGAATAAAGAACTGAAATTAAAAGTCAGTTCTAAGAATTTTTCAAGGTCTTGAAGTATTACCTCTTCTTCAGTAGAGTTGAATAGGCCTACAAAATGGGGATATCAAGCTGTTTATTTCTAATGTGGTATTAAATTATACTTACCTTCATCTGTATGTCTCCAGCAGGCAGCTTTATTGTTGTTGGTTACACATATCTGCACCCAAGTTAAGAAAATATTTCTTGAATCTGATCTGGGAATTGATTCTCTATTTTAACTAATATTTGTTGTTATTGCAATGGTCATGCTTATGATTCTTTTCTCTAATGGCAGACAACTCTGATGAAAAGTTTTTTTCATAGATATATCAGACAGAAAGATCTATGCTATCTATTATATAAGCATCAGAAGTAAAATTTAATTCTCTGTCACAATAAAGGCAATAATATTTGAGTAAAATGATGGATCCTGAAGTAGAGCCCAGTGTATTATTAGCCTGTAATTTGAGATGTTATCTTTCAAAGCTGTAAACTTATAGGGATGGAAATATATGATCTTGATATACAATAGGAAATTCAACAATGTAATGTTGCTATATTTCTAGAAGAAACATCTGGGAATATAGTCCATTTATGAAGATTTGTATTGCTTGACATAATTTAGGTAATCATGATAAAAATACTTTGCAATGTCTCTCAAGCTACTTAAGACTGGAATATAACTTGGAAAGAATTTTCTTCAAAATGGTTATTGGGCTATGCAGTAATTAGTTCATATTAAATATTTTAGTGTTACTGAAAATATTATCCCTTGAATTATAAATAGCAGGAGTGAGCTTTAGGGATTCCATACTATGTAGAGATCTGTACATAATTTTGTAGAAATTAGGACCACGACCTTCTTTAATTTTTAAATTTAGCCAGAGTATCAAATATGTCATATCTTTTTCATTTTCTAGTTAATAATATTGTACTTGGATTTTATACCAATATGCAGTAGAGGGGTACTCAGACATAAATAGCTTGTCAAACCTAGATTAAATTTTAATTTTTTAAAATAAAAAATTTAGGTCTTTCTTATTTTTAGAATACATAAGTTAAACACAAAAAGCTCCTCATTAAGAATTCTGTGTACAGAATTTTACTTGCTATAGTTATGACTTTGATTCTTTTAAAAGCCACTAAAGGGAAGCAGACTGGCACAATGGATAGGGCATCTGCCTACCACATGGGAGGTCCGTGGTTCAAACCCCAGGCCTCCTTGGCCTGTGTGGAGCTGGCCCACAAGCAGCACTGATGCACGCAAGGAATGCCCTGGAAATCGGGGGGTAGAGGAAGGATGTAAGCTGACATCTACATGGGTGAAATCTATGATAAGCTGGTGGTAAGTATGTGTACAAGGAAGAGATAAAATGGGGCATAGGGTTACCTTTGGGTGGGGCTTTGCGGGTTTGAGGGGGGCTAGGGATGGGCAGATGGGTAATATTGCCTAAGAAATTGGAGGGAGGGAGGAGCAACATAACGAACATAGGAGATTGTCAGTTGTTGGTTGAAAGTAAAATGCTGAGAAAACCTTTTCAAAATATAATTAGGAAAGTTACCTGTTTAAGATACTTAAAGGGGATAATCTGACGCAGGACAGACTCCTAGGGAATATCTGAATGCTCATTTTGCCAGAGTGGGTTATACCATTGGGTAGAAACCCATATAGTGAGAGTGAAGGTAGACCCACATCCTGGGGAGGACTAATGCCATCAAATAGAGGGAACTGTATCTCTCAAGAGAAAGGGTGGCTCCCAGGGCATTAGGGCAGTTGAGCAAGTCAAGCCCTCAACACTGTTGCAAGTATCTCTGAACATGGCTCCTCAAGAAATGAAGATTGACTGTCACTGTGGGCCCCAAGGGGAGGGGGAAATAGATATTGAATAGATGGAACCAAAGTAAATGTGAGGGCAAAAGAAGTGTTTCACAAGAGTACACAAGGATGGATATAAAACATGTAATATTACACCAAAAACTTATAGGGGACAACAGACTAATAATGTAAACCGTAATGTAAAACATAGGATAACTAAAAAATTTAGAAAACTGTTTAGCCTAAAGTATAAACCACAATGTAAACACAAATGTTACCTTGTTTGAAAGCTATTGTCTCAATATCGTACATCAGTTTCAGTAAATATGATATGAATATGTTAAAAGATTATTGCTGTGGAAGGGAAAAGGTTTTATAATGGATATGTGGGAGTACTGTATATTGTATAGATGAATTACTGTGATCTAAGGCTCTTGTGAAGAGAAACTCAATAATTAGGAAAAAAGAAAAGAAAAAGATAGGATGTAGAATTTTTCCAAATCAATATGTATTCTATATCTAACCTTTAAACTCCTCACTATATTCCATTTTACTAGTAAGGGAACCTGACATTATATTGGGCTTCACTTTTCAGGAAGTTTTAGATCACAGAGTGGTTCAACAATGGCAGTGGAGGAATACTGGTATGGGATGTTATTGACAGGCGATATATGGTTGACAGGGAGTTATACAGGGCATGTGTCTAGGGTGCATGGAAATGTTTGGATATACTCATAGTAGAAACAATTAAAAACAACAGCTGGGGGGGTACTGGGTTCCTGGCCGGGGGTGGCTCTGTCGTGGTCCCTAGGGGAGCAGTGGCAGTCCCCCAGGTGCAATGGTAAGGATCAGGAAGGAATGAGGGCCCAAAAGTGAGCCCCTGATACTAATGACTATGCTTGTGAGCCTATACACCTGAAATAAGAACAAGGCCTAGAGCAGCACTGTGCCTAAGAGTTCCCTCCTGACAGCCTCCGTGTTACTCAAATGTGACCAGTCTCGAAGCCAAACTCAGCATGTAAATACAATGCCTTCCCCCTGGCTTGGGACATGACACCTGGGGATGAGCCTCCCTGGCACCGAGGGATCACTACCAAGTACCAACTGATGACATAACTAGAAAACGACCTTGAATTAAAGGTTCATTGCGGACCAGCAGAATATCCCTGTCTACATATAATAACAGGAGTTAAAAATGCTATTTGACCTAAAGTAAGGGGGAAATGGAGAGGACAAATGAGTTCATATGGCTATGAGTCTCTAAAAATGAGTCTGGAGGTTGTCAGAAGGATTGTCCTTATGCACACCTGAGCAGAGTGTCAGAGACAGATAAAGTAGATACAACCCCAGGTATTGGTCCTTTTGAGGGCTAAAGAGACCCACAGGTTCTATGGTCATGGCAGATGGGGTTCACTGCCATGTCAGTTGGCCCTTCTTTGGAGCTGGTGTTTCTGCGTGATGGAGCTGGATTCAGATGGAATCTCTTTTCACAAGTCTTTCATGCTACTTTACTGGAATTGTAGTTGGTGCTGGAGTTTAAGATATATCTAGGGGATTTGAATCTCTGGACTGACAATATGATAGTCAGGTGGCCCTGAGCCTCAACAGACTTCAGCTCCTACACTCTGATTTATTGGACTTACCCCACTCAGCTAACATGGAGTTGAAGAATGTCAACCACCACACCATGGAGCCTAGAGTGCCTACAACCGAAAGCAGGAGGATTGCATCCAGTATCCATGTGGAACCTAAACCCCCTCTTGAAATAGATGTGGAATGGACACAACCAAGCCAAGGTGACAGGAAGGAGGAAAACAGTAAGGATTAGAGTGGACTTAATGATATCCTATTCATGAACTATTGTGGTTAATAATCGAGAAAATGTGGCATTGGCGTGGAAAAAGTGACCATGGTGGCTGCTGGGTGTGGGGAATGGGAGGAAGAGATGAGATGTGGAGGCATTTTCGGGACTTGGAGTTGTCCTGGGTGGGGCTCCAGGGACAATTGCCGGTCATTTTATGTCCTCCCATGGCCCACTGGATGGAACGTGGGAGAGTGTGGGCTATGGTGTGGACCACAGGACATGGAGCGCAGCGATGCCCAGAGATGTACTCACCAGATGCAATGGATGTGTCATGATGATGGGGGAGAGTGTTACTGTGGGGGCAGTGGTGGGGTGGTGGTGGTGGTGGTGAATGGGGACCTCATATTTTTTGAATGTAATATTTTTTAAAAAATGAATAAATTGAGTAGAATTTGGGAGAAAAAAAAAAAAGAATGCCTGGTACTCAGGGGTGTCCCCTGCATAGGGGAACCCCTGCACAAGGAGTACACCCCATAGGGAGAGCCACCCTGTGCAAAAGAAAGTGCAGCCTGCCCACATATGGCACTGCACACATGGAGAGCTGACACAGCAAGATGATGCAACAAAAAGCAACACAGATTCCAGGTGCCAATGATAAGGATAGAAGCGGTCACAAAAGAACACACAGCGAATGGACACAGAGAGCAGACAACGTCGGGGGGGGGGGGTGGAGAGAAATTTTAAAAAATCCACTAAAAGCTTTGTAAATTGAAAAAAGACAATAAGGCTTAAAAAATATTGAAAATATTGTCATCCTATTCCTCTAATTTTCCCAGAGCAAAAGAGCTGTGTGTATTGTGTATGTACGTGTATGTGTATTATAGTTTGCAAATTCCTCTCATGGACATTTTACTTTTCAAAAAGGCTATTATACCTAGATTTCCAAAGGAGTTCAAAGCAGAAGTCTTGTATGCCTCCTGAGTAGGAAGCAGCAGAGCCCTTTAGCAGAGCTTTATAGGCAGGTTGGGTGGCTTCCTGAATTTGCTGAGGAGACTCTTTAATGATTAGGAGACTCAACTTGAAGCATGCTGCACAGTGATTGCTCAAGTGCAAAGTAGTTTGATTGCAAATCAACACCTATGAGTCCGAGTGTTGACCCTTGTGTCAATCCATTTGGGAATCTCATATTCAGAACTACTGTTTATTTTCTCTCTCCAAGGCATAATGCCTCATAAGTCTCCCAATCAGCTACCTCATGGGTCTCTTTCTTTATATCTTCCTTAGGGTGACTCAGACTGATGACAGCCTACTTCTCTGAGAAGCTTTCCAATGAATCTGGGTGGCCCCAGAGACCCACTAGCGCTGTTGTTCATCCCTCTGGAGGCCACGTGGAAGGTCTTCCAGGACCCTTCCTAATTTTCTGCTATTTTTCCTTGTCTATATCTGAAACCAGACCATCGTAAACAGACTCAGGTTTGGTGACTCTTCACCAAGCTATTTTATTTTGATGTTGTGATTGAAAAATAAGTTACTTTGATCATTTGGAGATGGAATGAAAACTGATTTGTTTTAGGTAAATTGAATAAAGATGTTTTCTTTAAAAAATAAACATTCCTTATCCAAAGAGATATTTTGTTTCCTTTTATGCTTTGTGTCCAAATAATATGATTTTCTTGAAATTGATTCTTATGAAATAAAATGAACATGTCTAAAGTTCATTGTTCAAGTTTTGAGATGACATTGATTTTGTATTGAGGTTCACTTAATGTAGAAAAACTTGGAGATAAAGGAGAATGAAGCCACCTCCCTGCAAAATATTTTAACTTTAATACATTACTTAGTGAACTATAGAATCAGACCGGTTTCTAATTCAAGACAATCCAGGAACAGTACACAAAACTTGAGCATTGATTTCCATGTCATGAACCATATAGAAAATTACATTTGTAATTTAGGCCAAATGAGAGTGGGTTTGGGTGTGTTTATATAAGAACTGCTGAAATAGGCTATCACATTTCTTTATACTCTAAAACTATAAGGAAAGTATTTTCTCCACTTTTGAAAATTGGCTTGTTTCTGTGGAAGTTAATTTTTTTACATTAGATTTTATGTTCAGAATAGTCATACACAATTATTTAATTTTTGGGAGTCACCATCTGTAATAAATGAGGCATAAGCAGTAATAACAAAATATCACAAGAATATCACTTTTCTTTTATTTACATGTACATCTTTCTCTTCATTAACAAAACAGGTAATTCAACTTTAAAATGCACTTCTAGATTGAAATTATTTTCAGATAAATTTGACCAGTCTTTTCTCTTTAATGACAAATATTATATTGAAATTTCTTGCAATAAACAAATGGGCTTTGTTTCTATTTGGATTTTTTGATATAAAAATTATTTTAAACTATTGCTTAAAATTTCCTTAAATATACATTGATGTTGCTCAACTGGCTCAGTGTTTTTGTTTTGTTGTATTTAGTTTAGTTAGTTTTTAAAATATATTTTATTATATTATATTTGTTTAGTTCGTCCTTTCTCCCAATACTTCCTACTAGTTTCCGTCTTAGTGTATCAGTGATACTTTAAATTTTTTTTTTGCATGTGGTTGCCCTAGAGTTTATAATGCATATTTTTTAACTAATCTAAGTCCACTTTCAAATAACATGATCTAGTTTCATAGAATGCAGGCACCTTACTACAGGGTACTCTGAATTCTTCTCTTCCATCTTTTGAGATTGCTGTTATTCATTTCTTTTCTCTATATGCTATAATCATCCAATACATTGTAATCTTATTGCTTAAAAACAGTTATATTTTAGGTCAATTAAGAATTAGAGAATAAAAGATTTTATTTTAATTTCATTTAGCCCTTTTTCAACCCACCATCTTTGTTTAGGTAGAGATCTCATATTTGACTTATATAAGGACTTTTATAAATTCTTTTAGGACATGTATGCTAGTGATACATTTCTTCAGTTTTATTTTTCTGAAAAAAACTTTACTTAATTTAACTTTTGAAGGGTAATTCTACTAGATGTAGAACACTAGGCTGGTGGTTTTTGTTTGTTTGCTTGTTTGTTTTTCTTTCAACACTTTAAATATTCCACTCCATTCTCTTCTTAATTGTATGGTTCTGATAAAGAGTCTGCTGTAAGTCTTATGCTTGCTCATTTATTGGTAAGGTATTCCCCCTCTCCCCAGCTTGTTTTTGCTTTGTCTTTGGTTTTCAGGAGTTTGAAAATTTATATGTATGTGTGTGTGTGTGTGTGTGTTGATTTTTGGGTATTTTTCTGTTTCGTGTTCTCTGAGATTCTTCTATCTTTGGTTTGCTGTATGTCATTAATTTTGGAAAATTCTTGACCATTATGATTTCAAATATTTCTTCTGCTCCAATCTCTTTCTTCTCCTCTTGGTGTTACAATTACACTTTTGTACGTTTTTCAAATTGTCCTACAGTTTTTGAATGCTCTTTTCTTAAAAAATTTTCACTATTTTCCTCTGCATCTCAATTTGGGAAGTTTTCATTGACCTATTTCCAAGGTTGGTGATTTTTTACTCAGTTGTATCTAGTCTCCTGATGAACCCATCAAAGATATTCTTCCTTTCTGTCACAATGATTTTGATTACTAGCATTTCCTCTTGATTCTTAGAATTTCGATGTCTCTGCTTATATTACTCATCTATTCTTGCATGGTGTCTACCTTTTCAATCGGAGCCCTTAATCTAATCACGTAATTATCTTAAATTTCCTGTCTGATAATTACAACATCTGTGGGTTATCTGAGACCAGTTCTGATGCATGTATTGTCTCTTCAGAAACCTTTCCTTGCCTTTTGGAATGTCTAATTATTTTGTTGAAAGCCAGACAGTTAAATTTGGTATTAGGTGTTGGGGCATATAGATCTTTATTGAGAGGATTTATGTAAATCTGACTGTTAGGCTATATTTAATATTTGATATTCTATAGATGTCTTGGGCCTCACCTCAAATTCCTCTTGTGTCCTTGTTTTTGTCCCCACCGTTGATGTTGGGTTTCCCTCAGTACTCCTCCTCAAAGAAGTCTGTATATTTTCACTCAGCTGTAATCCACTGTTATTGCACTGGAGCCTTGATGGTGTGGTAGAAAATAGGTTTTTTACTTGTAGAAGGCTCTAGGCTATACAAAAATTATTACTCTCCCCCTTCACCTGCCAAAGCCTTGACACAATCTGATTTATCCTGCGTCTTCACCTTGAGAACACAGTGGTGTTTCTGGGAGCAAAATACACAGAGTGTTTCCTCTAAAGTGCAGCCATCAGGATTTTCTCATTCTTATTCTAGTCGACACTTAGCTTCCATCAATTTTTACCTTTTAGGTATTCCTATCAGTTTGTTGCTCTAGGTAGGCAAACCTTGGCTGTGGCTCTGCCTTTGCTGTCTCTTCAGATATCACTGTGGACATTTTTCTGTGACCTCAGTTCTCTGAAAGAGCCAAGAAAAGTCATGGATTTTTAGTTTGCCAAGTTTTTTTTCTTGTTTTTGTTGTAAGAATGGGAATGATGCCATACAAGCTCTTTATGTGTTGGAACAGAAATCAGAAGTTTGGGCTATTACTTTTTACATTCTTGAAAACAAAAAACATTTCTTTTTTAATGCTCTTGACTTCTCCACATAGTACTATTTATGCCTCTTTGTTATTGTCATGTCATCTAACAACTTTCTCTCACTCACAATCATTGAATTGTTGTAATTGAATCATAGACTTTTTCTTTGTCCCAACTTCTGTCATTATTAGAGTGAATTTATTGTCTCTACAGTAACAACAAATCATACTAAGTGAAAAATGAAATATTTTCAGATGATACAGGACAGAATAAATTCTGTACTTCTAACCCTTCTAACTCATGTCTTTATTCAAGCCGGTGATCTTGAGCCACCTTTTCCCCTTTTAGAATTCAGCCTCTGTTACTACACACTACAACTTTCCAATTATTGTGTTGTCACAAATGTTAAAACTTATAAAGAAGCCAAATAAAAACATCATAATTGGAAATGAGCCAAGAATGAAAACCTGAAATCTACTGTCCCTGAACTCTGTAAGAGTCCTTCAAAGTGAGAAGCTTTTAAGAGTCATTTAATATATATTGTTCATAGGTTTTCATGCATTTCTAATGGTATTTATGAGTCATTGATTTTTTTTTTAATTTTTAAATTTCCATCAGAAATCATAACCTGGTATTTAAGTTAGATCTGCAAAGTATGACAAAGAATTAATGTTTAAGAAAAAAAATATTATTAAATCTATGAATAATTCAAGTAAATAATAAAAAATAAATAATTTTATTAAAATAATCCATAAATAAACAATAATGAAGAAACTCAAATATGGGCCAAAAAGTCCAAATGTAGCATTAGTAGATAAGTTCCCAATGATTTTATTAACTTCATCAGCACTCTTATATAGAAAATCTTTATTTCTATGATGGATTTCCACTTATGGATAATAGTAATAATTTCAGATAATTGCTGAACTATTTCAACTATGAAAACTAGAGACGTTAAGTAAAATGAGCTGGAAGTCCATGTTCAGTAGTCAAGAAATTATCATAACATTGACGTGATTAGGAACAACAAATTATACTAAATGGAAAATGAAATATTTTCAGGTGTTACAAGACAGAATAAAGTCTGTACCTTTAACTCTTGAATAAGATCTGAAAGCATTAAAATTTCTCTGTGTATAAAAAATTCAATAAGGAAGTCACCTGTAAGGGACAGAAGCATTATAAATTGGAGTTTACTTAATATGAAGGATTGCAAAGATTCTCATTGCCCACATGGTAAAAGGAGTTGATATGAGTGGTTCTTCTTGGGCTGCTTCTTCAGGTCTGGAAGTGAGACTAAGTAGAAAAATGGAGTCCTCACTCTATTTGTGTCCACAGAGGTAATAGATTTGCATAACCCTCAAGCAGAAATATAAGGACAAGTACCACAACATATGAAGTGTTCTCAATCTTAGTGATATCCTGAGGATATCAGAAATTTCATATTAAAAACCACAATGATATTCCAATTACACACCCAATAAATGTATTAAAAACATTACAATACCAGGTATGTTTTCTTATAACTGCTGTTGGGAATTTTTAATTGGTAAAACTGCTTGGAAAAAATGATTTGACTTTATCTATAAATTTGAAGACATGCATATTATATGATCAAATAATACCATTCCTAGAATCCCTACAATTCCCATCTTAGAGAATTAGTGTTCCTATGCACCATTAGGATATATGCAAAAAATTGTTCAAAGCTTCAACTTTCATAATATCTAAAAACCTAGAAGTAAATTGAATGTATATACAGTGGAATTAATAAATAAGTTGTGGTTATGTGAAAATGGAATATTATGCAGCAGGGAAAATAATTGAAGTCTGGTCATGTAAAATAACATAATCTAATAATTGGTATGTATAAAACTCAAAACTGTGCCAAACAATACTATATTGTTTAAAGTGTTAAAACTATAAATAAAAATAAAATATGATCATAAAAGCCAAGATTGTGATTCCCTCTAAGGACACATGTTGATTTGAGGTCTAAAGGTCTGAAAGCTGGAGATAATTTGGGCTTTTAAGGCTAGTTTTCTTTAATCTTTAATACTATCAGGACAAGCTGCTTTTAATTTTTTCCCCATGTTTTGTGCTGCATTCAGAAAGGTTATATATATATATTCAATTTAAACTGACATATTTCTGTTGAAACTCAGGACATTTCCTCTTTTTACATGAATTCTTTCTCTATGCTAGTTAAATACTGTATTTTCTGCCACTCTAACTTTAAAAGGCCCATTTCTCAAAGTTTCATCAGTAAACACATTAAATTTCACAGTCATAGTTTTGCTTGCCTACTTCCAAATAATATAATTCCAAAGTATTTATAGTACTCATTTCTGGTGAAATTTATAATCTTTTACTATTTTTAACTGCCTGAAATACTGTCAATCTAAAACTAAGTCCTACTTGTAAAGGGAAATAATCTCTTTTTTACCAATTTTGGAATACCCATATGATTTTTTATAAATTAATTTCTAGAAACAATTTTAGAAATTCTTAGTCTACCTCTAATTTTGTAAGTGAGAAATACATGAGCAGAGTAGATGATAGCATTGCTGAAGGTCATACAACTTAAGAGCTCTTTTATGCACAGTGAAACCCACTTATTCTAGTTTCCTAGGTTGATTTACCAGTAAAAGGGTTGGCTTAAACAAAGGGAATTTATTAGCTTACAATTCAGAGGCTAAAAGAAGTCCAAATTAGGGCATTGTCAAGATGATGCTTTCTTCCCAAAGACTGCGGCATTCTGAGATTTGCTGCTGGCAATCCTTGGCCCCTCTGCCACATGGCAAGGCACATGTTGGGGTCTCTTTGTCTCTCTCTTCTCTTCCTGGTTTCAACGTTTTTAGCTTCTTACTTTCTGTGGCTTTCTCTCTGTGTTTGAATTCAATTCTCTTTTAAAGGACTTCAGTATTAAGACTAAGACTCATCCTGATTGAAGTCGGCCACATCCTAACTGAAGTAACCTCATCAAATATTCCTGCTTACAATGGGTTTGCAACCAGAGAAATGGATTAAATTTAAGAACACATTTTACTGGGATATGTACCGATTCAAACCACCACACCACTTCACTAGAAATTTCATTTGAAACAGTCCTAAAAATATTAAGAACAAGCATGAAAGGAAAATTACTTAAGGAAATAAAATACCTTGAAAGAGTTTCTGCTTTTTTCCAATTAAATGAATGTGCAAAATGATGCATTTCCCTATGGTGCCTTCTCTACTTGGAATGTCCTCCTTTCCTACTTTTAAATGGTTTATATCCCTCCTTGTCTGAGAATTAGCTCAGGCATTACTTTCTCCATGAAGAGTTTCCTTTTCATATAATTAAATAATGAATTTTAACTTAATATTTTTCTCCTCTCATTTTAGTTTTGAGGCAACATCTGGTATGTATTGCTTTCTTATTTGTGAATTAGCTCAAACATTACTTTCTTTATGAATGGTTCCCTATTCACATAATTAAATAATGAATCATAACTGTAATTTTTTTCCCTCTCATTTTAGTTTTGAGGTAACATCTGATGTATCCATCCCTTTTATTGCAATTATTGAAATGAGCTTTGAGCTTTCTGACTGAAGCTAACAGACTTAGTTTAAAAAATACAAATGTCTTATACTCTTTTTATGGCCCTTTAGGAAATTGTATTCCACATTTGTGCTAGCCTACTTTCAATTGAATACCCACAAAAAACCAAGAGCCCTTGAAGTCCTCAATTTAAATTATATTGCTTAGATGATAAATTAAGCAATTTAATAAATTATACAACTAGCTAAAGGTAATTCAGAAGTGGAAAAAATCTAATATTTGTTATCTATGTTCTATTAGTGCAATCACCTTAAAAGATAAAACAATTTAATTTATGACTGGGTCTTTCCAACTGAAATACTGTGTTGTAAAACTTTCGCAAAATATGTTGACTATAACAAATAAAATTCCCAAATATTTCTAAATATTGTTACATTTATCAGAGGTTTGTTTTTATTTCTAAATTTGGAAATTTATTGACTCATGTTATTTTAGGAAATCCTTACTTTCCCCATCTTTAAAAAATAGTAATTTTATCATAAATTTAATGGAAGAGAAAATATGACTGAATTAAAGTCAAATGGAAGGTAGTACAATTGCCATAATTAGGGCATCAATTGTTTATGAGTTTTCTAGCAAAAAGTATTCATTCTTTGACCATTAAGTATGATGTTAGTTGTAGGGCTTTGTAGATGTTCTTTATCAGGTAAAGGAAATCCCCCTCTATTGCTATTTTTATGAAAGTTTCTATCATGAACGTGTTTTGAATCTTTTCAAATGCTTTATCTATTTTGATTGATATGATTACATGTTTTTTTCCTTCAATCTCTTAGCATGGTGGATTTTGGGGATTAGTTCCAGCACCTTGGCAAGGGCATGGGTAAATGATTTATAAAACTCATCTGTTCTTACAAAAAGAGATAAAAAGAGCAAAAAGAGCTCTATCCTTGCTTATCTCTGCACAAGCTGTCTCCTTTTGCTTGAAGTTTGAAAACAGCTTCTTTTTGTATTTCTGCTGCTAGACAGGATGTGAGTCTAGGGACAAGGTTTCTTGTTCCAAGACTAAACATCATTGAGAAATTTAACTTTAACCACAGCTCTTGGCTGAATCCAAAAATACATGATATATAAGCAAGAGAAATAAAGCAGATGGAGCCCTCCCTTCATAGGAGTTCTGGTGTGCAAGACTTTCATTCCTGCGGCAGTGGATTACATTGATTAATTACTGAATAATGAGTCAGCATTGCATTACTTCATTTTACACATTTGCCATTTTTTGAACAATAATCTCCTTAAAATGGCAAGATTATAGTTTTTCTTAAGGTATTCTGTCTACCTGGTCCAAACGTTACATAATTTCAAATTTCATAAATATGAAGACTTATCTATTCAGATTTTTGCCCATTTTAAAAATTGAGTTTTCCAAAGAAAGCTGAAAGTGATGAGACCAGGAGGAGAAGGGAGATGCTGCCATGTGCCTTCTCATATGACAGAGGATTCCAGGATCGCTGGCAACTGGTCTTTGGGGAGAGAAAGTCACCTGATGCCTTGATTTGGACATTTTCATGGCCTCAGAACGGTAGGCTTACAACCTAATAAATTACCATTGTAGAAGCCAGCCCATTCTGGTATAGTGCTTTAGGCAGCTTTTAACAAAGTATAACAGCTTCTTTGAAGGCTATTACCAAGACCCTTCTCAGCAATGGCCCAATGTTATTCCTGATGCTTATATGGCCTGAGCAACTTTTGTGATATAAACCATATCATTATCATACCAGGCTATATTTTCATATCTGGTATATTAGTCAGCCAAAGGGGTGCCGATGCAAAATACCAGAAATTGGTTGGTTTTTATAAAGGGTATTTATTTGGGGAAGGAGCTTACAGATACCAGGCCATAAAACAGAAGTTATTTCCCTCACCAAAGTTTATTTTCACGTGTTGGAGCAAGATGGCTCTTGACATCTGTGAGGGTTCAGGCTTCCTGGGTTCCTCTGAACTCAGTTCCTCTTTTTTCTCCACAAGGTCAGCTATAGACTGTGAGGGTCTCTAGGCTTTGCCTCCCTCCACAAAGTCAGTTGTAGACGATCAGGTGAACAGCTCTGTCTCTCTCCCCGGGGCTCCTGCTTAAGACTGCAGCATCACACTCAAACATCAGAACTCCAACATTAAAAGTCCTTTAACTCTGTCCTTTGCCATGCCTTTTATCTGGCACAAGAGATTTACATGATTACTTAATCATTTAAACCTCTGACTCCAATATAATCTCATATGCCCAGAGAAAAAGACCAGTTTACAAACATAATCCAATATTTCTTTTTGGAATTCATCAATAATATCAAACTGCTACATCTAGTCTCCCCGTTTGTTTCTTCTCAGTTCTTATTAGCCTTCAGTCTGTACACTATGTAATGTACCTGTATCATGAGAGAAATGTTTCATGTTCTGTATCTTGGGGTTCTTACTTTCATAATATTTTTTCAAAGATTCATGTTTTCTGTATTTTATGAAGCCAACCAAACTTAATGAAATTATATTTATGCTGTTTAAATACAGATGAGAAAATATCTAAGTACAATAGCCCTGGGCCAGCAGATGCTTAACAATTTTTCCAATATTTTCCTAATTTACAAATATAAAAGTGTAAAAATATATTTCCAAATAGCAGAGTTACCTACTTCATGAATATAGGAGTCAAAGAATTTTTTTTAAGTTAAATAAAAACCAATTTTGTATTTGATGATTTTCAATGATTGTTCCTGTATGATTGTGTGATTAAAGCAATTACTTTTTCTATTAGATTTTAAAAACCAGAGTATTTTCATATTTGGTTTCTCCAAAAAGGAAAAAAAAGGTTTTGTGAAATGATGTTGAAAAATTAAGTCATATACATATATATAAAATGATAAAATGGATGATTAATAAAATTTAAAATATAAAGGCAAAAGCAATTTTTCCTAATTATTCAATGCCTTTTAGTTATAAAATGCTTATTTAAATTAAAAATATAATGGAAAACTTTTTAAAATATAAAATGTTACAAAGATGAACTTTAAAGATTCAAGATTGCATTTTACCATAAAAAAACCAAAAAACTCAGTGCCGTATTAGGCTCTGAGAATGTGTGTTTGTGTCAACAGAAAGGAATTCTTAGCAATACATCTTTTCCCCAAAGTAAAAGGCCACTCAGACTTAACCTACAACTTTGGACCGGATCTGGGGTCCATTTTGCACATAGTTTCAGGATGAGAATGAAGAAAAAGATTGAGGATAGAGATATGCCATAATCATCACACATAAACAGATTATTGGTGAATACATATATTGGTATATTGGCCGTTAATGCACTGCTAAGTGTGTGAGGATGTTAAAGCAAAGTGATTTCCAAAAGTTATATTTTTCTATAGGTTGATTCTAGAGTTTCTCACTGTAGAATCTCACGTAGCCATTATGCTAGAACTCTTTCATCTTAAATGACTGCGTACTACTAGAGACTCACAAAATTAGACTAGTGTAGTTTGTATAAAATTATTCTAGCATATCAATACTATGAAGGTTTTTTAAAAAAAGAGCTGAGTTGTATCTGTAATTAAATGATTAAGCCATTTTCTTCATTTTTTGATAAAGAAGCTCCTAATTAAGAAAAATTTTATTTCACACAAAAATGATTCTATTTGTTTGTTTTAAAATATAGTGGATGCCACTAAAATTAAGAATTTGTGTTTCTTAAATGAGTATAATAATCCAGAAAAAAATTATCTTAAAACTAAAATATTTCTCTGCAGCCAACAACCTTCCTCTCCCCCCCAAATTCCTTTAATCATGTAAGGCAAATCTCAACAAACATGGTCATTTTATATGATCCTACTGTAATGTGCCTTAGCTACTTAAAGATAATATGAACTATATAATGACAAATTAACATTATATTCCTATTTCTCCTGGGAACACAAAACTTAATTTTAGAGCACTAATTGTTACAGTTAAAATTAACTGAACTTGTTAAAAGTACAGATGTGACAGATAAGAGAAATGAGTAAATTAAATAGTATTCAACTATGCAGATAAATATCAATGTTTAATCGCTAGTGCATTATTACATTAACAATAAATAGATGATTCAGTATGCAAATAAATCCCGGTTCAATAAAGCCACTTCTGTCATTGATTATGTGATTATCAGCCATTATAAAACAATTTGGTCTGATTTAATGTTGCTTCAGTGAAAGTACATTTATTGGAAATAATGTAGAATGGCAAATGAAGTCGTAAAATTGCACTTGTTTTAAAGTGATCAATAAAACATATGAAATTGGGAATGTGGAAATTCCATAGTTTTATTTCTTGCATCATATAAAAGACTTTTAGAGTTGGAAGTGATATTTGCAATCATTTGTTCTCTTCTCATTAAGTCAATACCTTCTCGTACCTACCATTTGGCAGCACTGCCAGATGTAAAGACAACTCCCACAGTTCCTTTCTTATGAATTTTCCACTGAATACACCATATAACCTTTCTTTCTGAAAAATATTTAATAATTTATAAAATGCAATTAAAATAATGTTTTCCTTCAGCAGAATTTCTTTTTTTTTTTTTTTTTTTAAAGATTCATTTATTTATTTAATTTCCCCCCTTCCCTGGTTGTCTGTTCTTGGTGTCTATTTGCTGCGTCTTGTTTCTTTGTCCGCTTCTGTTGTCGTCAGCAGCACGGGAAGTGTGGGCGGCGCCATTCCTGGGCAGGCTGCTCTTTCATTTCACGCTGGGCGGCTTTCCTCACGGGCGCACTCCTTGCGCGTGGGGCTCCCCCACGCGGGGGACACCCTTGCGTAGCACGGCACTCCTGCGCGCATCAGCACTGCACATGGCCAGCTCCACACAGGTCAAGGAGGCCCGGGGTTTGAACCGCGGACCTCCCATATGGTAGACGGACGCCCTAACCACTGGGCCAAAGTCCGTTTCCCGCAGCAGAATTTCATAGTACGCAATATTCATCTTCCTTCTGATTACCTGAGTTGGTTCTAATTTAAAAGAAAAGCAGTTTAATACTAACTTTATTCACATGAATAAAGGTTTCAACATGTCAGAAACCTCTGTGAAAATGACTAGTCCTGTAAGATGGAAAAATAGATTTAAAAAACATGATTAACTCTATTTTAGTGATTAACAAATGTCCAAAAATATTCACAATGAAAGGGAAATGGTGAATGTGGTGAGGTGCAAAGATTACTGAATAGGGGGAAATTACTCTACCTCCCCAGGCCTTGACTACCTTATATTTAAAATGCATTGGTCTAAATGGACAACTGGTTCTTGATTTGTCACAGTAAATTAAAAGGTAAACAAGATTGGCACTAACTTAGAATTTTCCAGTTAATCTAGAAATTGTCCTACCTCTATTGCAGCAAAGCCAGTGCTGCAGCAAAGCCAGTGTTATTCATGATTTATGCTACAAAGTGGAATCCTCAGGTGAAATTTTCATAAAGTGTTTCAAGGACACATATCTACTAACAAGAAAAATAATAGCAGATTATTGTATTTTTTTTCCATTTTAGATTGCTAAAGAAAATGGATTGTGATAGTCAATCTTGGATTATACGAGCCCCAGTTTTTAAAAGCTGAATACATAAGCTTGAGTGTGTTACTTTTAAAATTAAAAACAAACAATTTTAACCAAACTATGAGAATCGGAGGTTATTGCAAGGTTTTAAGTGTTAAAGTTGCCTATGGGACCCAAGAGTAAGGATGTGGTCAGTACTCACAAGGGGTTGGAAGCAGGAACTGAGAGTCCTTTGGTAACGCAGTCACACCTCTCTCGTGCCTTCACATCCCGCTTCATCCTCCATTTTCTACCTGTCTTAAGTCTCCTATCTCTGAGAACTGGCTTTCTCTGCAAGAGCTAGGAGATACCTGATTAATGGCTCAAATTATTCCTCTTTTTCATCCTAATTTCATACAAAGTCTACCTGACCATCTTTGGGGAGAGAAGTACCTTGTTTAATTGAGTCAGGTGTCTACCCTTGTTAATTAGATATGACAAGGAGAGGTGGGATCCTATGATAAAAATCTGACTGCTTGGAGACTAATTCTTGTCATAGGTTATTCACAGAAAAGTGGTAATCGTTCCAGTACTGAATGAAAAACACAAGTATTGTAATGGTTTGTTGTTGTTTTCTCTGGGAGATGCTAAAGAAATAATTTTGAATAAATAACTTTTTAGAATAATAACTATTTTATAACCTTTCATCCTTTATTTCTGGAAGCATATTTTGCCCAACCATGCTAAATTATAGAGGAATAATAAGTAATAATTCCATTTAATGAACTGTTACATGCCAGAAATAATGCTAAGTATAATTATACTAATTATATGTAATCCATGGAAACTAAATATATAATTGTTTCATTGGACGTCTCTTATTTGTGAACTACTTTTCTAACCACGTGAGACTCCCATTTAATTGAACACTTAATTGCAAGAGTGAGTGTTCACAAAAGGCAATAAAGGGGGAAGCAGACTTGGCCCAGTGGATAGGGCATCCATCTACCACATGGGAGGTCCGCGGTTCAAACCCCGGGCCTCCTTGACCCGTGTGGAGCTGGCCCATGTGCGGTGCTGATGCGCAAGGAGTGCCGTGCCACACAGGGTTGTCCCCCGTGTAGGGAAATCCCACGCGCAAGGAGTGCGCCCCGTAAGGAGAGCCGCCAACTGCAAAAGAAAGTGCAGCCTGCCCAGGAATGATGCCGCACACACAGAGAGCTGACACACAAGATGATGTAATAACAAAAAGAAACACAGATTCCCGGTGCTGCTGATAAGGATAGAAGTGATCACAGAAGAACACACAGCAAATGGACACAGAGAGCAGACAACTGGGGGGGAGGGGAGGGGAAGGGAGAGAAATAAATAAAAAATAAATCTTTTAAGAAAAAGGAAATAAAGGTTGCTATGGGAGTGTATTGTCAGGGAATTTATTGTATGGATGCTGGCGGTAACCCTGTTACACAGTATTACATGTGACTTATTCGTACTGAGTGTTGCTAAAGGTGGGGGGAGTCTGCATTAAAACTCAAGTATTTCTGATACAGAAGTCTTTGCTCTGTTATATTGAAGAGATACTAATACTCAGAAGATGCTCTGATGCATACAAAATTAAACACATGGTTATTCCTGACACAGATTAAGGCTGTGACCCATATTTTCTGGCTTTGCGTCATACCCTCTCTCTTGCCATGCACTTCCTCCACAGAAACAAATGAAAAATGGAAAAAGAATGGGCTCAGCTTTCTTACGAACTAAATTACCAAGAAGTGCCAGATCAATTTTGTGTTAGTTACTGACAGTGACATAAAACTCTTCCTTCTACATTTTTCGGTAGATTTACTTTGCAGAGGAAAAAAAAATCAGTTTCTTGTAAAGGTGTACTGACATAGAAGGAATCTTTTTGCATTTTCCTAACAAAGAGACATTTATGAGAAGAAAACCTTGTCATCTTATTTTTTTTAAAATGAGATTCATTTTGCTTCCATTGCACAAATAGAGTAAAAAATCCTTTACTTTGGAAAACCTATGAGTGTGGATGCCTCTTAAAATACCTGAATTGCTGCACTAACTTAATGGGTTTTTCTATTGCTAAGCATATTCTGAAAATCAAATGATTGTTTATGAATGAAATAAGACTTTTATTCTGGAAAAGACCAAAGTTGTTAATTATATAACATACATCTTATATGATTTTAGGAGTTTGCATTTTCCCTACCATTTATTTTTCAGAAAGAAGTTCTGTCGTAAGTTCTTTAGATTATTTACATTGATAGATCACCTTATAATGCCTTACTGAAATAGCTAATAATAATAGCTAACATTTATTGAGCAATTACCACATGCTCAACCTGATGTATTTAGTGAAGCAAGGGCTAATAGTGTTATCCTGTGCCAACATTCTGATATACATGTATTTCAAAATATTACTAAATCCCTAGTATTCAAAATACATCTACTTTCAGATAATAAAAAGGACACACTGTAGAGTTTCTGTCTCAGTATTTTTCAATGAATTTTACTTTTCCATCTGACTTTTTGCTCTGAGTATGGTGACATAATTTATTCTACATTTCCCCATAATACCCAATCAGGGATTAATAAATACATCGCTATTTCAAAGCATAATAATAAAAAGCAATTAACCATATGCAAAGATCTTATTGCTTTTCTTCTTATCACTTTAACTTGAGTATGGAGACAGTTTTCATGTGTGAATCTTTCCCTTCTCAATTGGGATATTTTAAATGCTGAATGAAATCTGGATACGGAGTGATCAAGAGAGTCATATAAATTTGTAGTAGATTGAATGGTAGCTCCCCAAAAGATATGCCCACATACTAATGTGTGGAAACTTGACTATATTTTTATATGGCAAAAAAGTAAATATCACCTTATATGGCAAAAGAAGTTAAGGATCTTGAGAGGATGAGTTTATCCTGGATTATTTGAATAATTTGATTATATGAAATCATAGGTATCATTATAATATAAATTCACAGAGGAGAAGACACACAGAGAACAGGAGGAGGTAATGTGGCCACAGAGTCAGAGACTGGAATAATGCTGCCACAGGCCAAGGAATGCTTGGAGTCGCCAGAAGCTAGAAGAGGTAATAAGTAGATTTTCCCCCAGAGCCTTTAGAAGGAATGCACCCAGCCCTCTTCTTGATTTCTCCCTTCTGGCTTCCAAACTGCAAGAAAATTAATTTCTCTTGTTTCAGCTAACAGTTTGTGGCAATTTGTTCTAGCATCCCTAGGAAACTAATGCAGATTCTGGTAGTGGGAAGTGAAATGCTGCTGTGATGACAATAAACTTAAAAATGTAAAAATGGCTTTGGAATTGGATAAATATACAGAACCTGAAAGAATTTTGACAGGCATGATAGAAAAATCTTAGATTGTTGAAAGATACTATTGCCAGAAATATGGAAATTAAAGGTACATCTGGTAAGGGCTCAGAAGGAAATGAGGAAGATGCTATTGGAAACTGGGGGAAAGCCAGTCCTTGTTATATGGTTGCAACAAGAAAATGGATTTATATGTCCCAAAGTAGTATGAAAAGCAGAATTTGTAAGCAATGAACTTGAATATTTAGTTGAAGAGTTACCCAAATGAAATGTTGAAGATGCTGCCTGGCTTCTTCCTGCTGCTTATAATAATATATAAGAAGAAAGAGTAAATTGAGGAAGGTACTGTTAAACCCAAAGGAACCAGGATGTGATGATTTGGATAATTCTCAGCCTATCCGGATTGTAAAAGGTGCTAAAATTAGAAGATTTACTGTTAGGAAATTGTTCTCTGGAAAGAAAACCAAGTGTGTGGCTGGACAACCTTTTTGCTAGATCTAAAGTGACTCAGGGGTCCACTCAACCATCTCAACACAATCTACCAATAGAGATGAGGTTATTTAAGAGAGTTCTATGGAGAAACATCTTGTCTATTGTTGTGAATACCCATGACATATATAGGAGCCTCCAGGTTTTTAAGAATATTGTCTTAACAGAAACACTGACATCTTGTCTGAAAGGGACAGGGAATAGATGGAATGAAAGAAGCCTGCTGGACTCCCAAAATTCTACAGGCACGAAAATAGGCTAATAAAACTAATCAGCTGTAAACATGCATTACCCTTCATGAAAAAAGAAGGATGACCGTGAAGTCAGAATCTTGGTGCCAGAGGGCAGAGTCATGAGATACAGAAGATTATCCTCAGGTTTTAAAATCTAGTAGACTATTCCCCTCTGGTTTTCAACTTCTTTGGGAGTTGTGATCCTTGTATTCCTTCAATTTTCTTCCTTCTGGAATGGGAATGTCTTTAATGGTTATCTGATGCTCTTGAAAATTAATATAACTTTCAATTATTATGACTAAGATTAAATAAATCAATGGAGATTACTTTATGCTATATTTTCCTAAAACATTTCAGAAGGACTGGTGCTATATAGTGTCTTAGTTTGCCAAAGACTGCCAATGGGAAAATATCAGAAATCTGTTGACTTTTATAAAGGGGATTTATTTGAGGTAAAACCTTACAGTTCCGAGGCTGCAACAATGTGCAAATCAAGGCATCAACAGAGATGCTTTCTCACCAAAGGTTGGCTGCCAGCAGGTCCTAGAGGCCTGCCACATGGTAAGGCAAGATGGCAGGTCTGCCAGTCTCTTTTTACTTTTTCCTAGAGCTCAACTGTGGGTGATCAGTCATCTTTCCTTGGGTCTCATCTCCTTGAGACTGTCAGGGCTTCTTTGTCTTTCTGCAGCTGTAGGCAAACCTGGAGTCCTTTCTTTTACTTGGCTGGGTTAAAATGAGAGCACTTCCTTTTCTTTGACTCTCCTTTCTGTGCCCCTGTTTATAAAAGGCTCAGCAAGGGGATGGAAACCCAACTTGGGTCATGCCTCACTGATGTAGTCCAATCAAAAACCCTAAAGCTGATAATCAAGTGATTTAATCAAAGATTCCTCAACTGAATTTAATGCAATCAAGATGCCCTCCCCCAGGATTGGATTAATTAAAAAAATATAATCTTCTGGCATTCACAAAATTTTAATCAAACATTAAAAACAAATACAGGCGGCGGACTTGGCCCAGTGGTTTGGGCGTCCGTCTACCACATGGGAGGTCTTCGGTTCAAACCCCGGGCCTCCTTGACCCGTGTGCAGCTGGCCTATGAGCAGTGCTGATGTGCGCAAGGAGTGCCGTGCCACGCAGGGGTGTCCCCCGCATAGGGGAGCCCTATGCACAAGGAGTGCACCCAATAAGGAGAGCCGCCCAGCGCGAAAGAAAGTGCAGCCTGCCCAGTAATGGTGCCGCACACACGGAGAACTGACACAAGATGACGCAACAAAAAGAAACACAGGTTCTCATGCCGCTGACAACAACAGAAGCAAACAAAGAAGATGTAGCAAATAGACACAGAGAACAGACAACTGGGGTGGGGGGGTGGGGGGAGGAAGGGGAGAGAAATAAATAAATCTTTAAAAAAAAACCCAAAAAACAAATACAAAAACATTTCTCCTTGTAGGTTTACTGTATTTGCTGTTTACTATACTGTTTATATTCTCATCTCCAAATAGAATATTTCTATCTACATTACATTTTTAGTGAATTATATGCAAGGAAATAGTAGTCTTTTGAACTATGGTAATAAATAACATTCATGGAGTGCTATCAGCCTGTAAAACACTGAATCACCGTGAATGTTATTTATTACCATAGTTAACTTTATTCCCAGCACCCATATCACACTCTAGCTTTGTTTTATCTATTCTTCATTGCATTCTTCTAAACTCCTGTAAAAGGATGAAAGGTTTTATACTTTGTGGGAAATCTCCAATAAAGGAAGAAGCAATGGATATAAAGAATAAAGATCTAATTTATTAGACCAATCATCACCTTTTCAAGGTGGTCTTCTCTAATCTCTGCGACTAGACCAGTTTACATAGTGTACCCCCTTTACCTCTTTTTATATAACTTGTCCAGTTTTAGTTTTACATACTTTTAGGCAGATTTTGGCTAGTCACTGTGTAAAGAGACTGTGCTTTTTGTTTTACTTCATCATTAAATCTGTATTACTGCACAGTATCTGTCATATAGTGAGCTCACAAGGATATTTGTTGAATGAGTGAATAAAGATGAATGCAAAATAATGGTTATTAGGAGACAACAATGTTTTATGTAGAAAATTATATTGCTTATTGTACCTTTGAAAATTTCATAAGTCTCAGGATAGAAGCTGCTCCCTCACATACCAAGTATCTTGATTTGCACAGTTAAACTAAAACATGGCTTTTCTGAGAAAGTTCATTAACTGCAGGAAGCAGACTAGATTCCTTGTTCCTTCAAATCAATGTTCTCTTTTTTAGAAACAGATGGGTTTTAGTAGATCCAGGTGTAGGAGAAAAGTAAACTGCTACAAAAGTATATGTTAAAATATTGTGACCACTGGACATGTTTGAAAAGACGAAATGGATAGGTGACATATCTGGTTAGTTCCCATGGAGAATGCAGATAATTCATCAGGCTTTAGACAGGTGAGTGTGTCTGTCTGGCTTGTCTAATTTATTATACTTGGATCTTCGGAGAGTGGTTTGCAAACATTTGTTTGTATCTTTAGTGATGACTAAAAATAGGTTGTTAGCCACCCACCCACACTTTAGAATGATGAGGAATTTAACAGGATATTGGACATGATTAATGACATGAAGAAAATGAAGATAAATGGACCTGGGGTGGTGGACCTTCCATGCTAAGCATGGCTTACGTTCTGAAGTATAATGAGTGATTCAAGCTCATAGTTACTAACCTTTACTAACCTGTAAATAACTTTATAAATGTATATCTAATTGTTAGCAAGAAAAATACCATGGCTTTGAAAAGTGAGTAAATGAAGAGATTCCTCAGTAAAAGCTAGTGTCCTGAGCAAACATATTTTGCTCCTCTTTACTTTAAATTCATGTAATAGTAAATATCATATGGGTGATTTCAAGTTAAAAAGATTAAAAAATCTAAGATTTTTTGTTAATTATGCTGAAGACATTTTTACACGAAAATCATGCTTTAAAGAATCTTTGGTTTGTCAGAACTAGACGCCAAGTATATTTAGGAAAAATGTGCCAAATCTGTATGAAATAAAAAAAATAACAAGGGAAATAAGAATTATAGTAACTATTTACTGAAAGTCAGGCATTGTGCTGTCACTTTATAAATTGTATATATTATCTCATTAATTAATATAGGGTAAGAACTATATTTATCCTCATTTCTGAATTCAAAAACTGAGGCTTGATTAGCTATGAGGGTGACAGTGTGAGAAGAAACCTATGAAACTCCTTTCTGCTGAGAAGGCAAATAACTCCCTCCTTTTCCCTACTTGCATATACATGTTTTATAAATTATCTTCACAAGTTGCCAACATCATATTTGTAGTTCTTTAAGACAAAAATTTGGGACTTGTTTTTTCATGGTTTTTCTTCAGTAAGAATTCACCATCAAAACGCAAATCTACCATAAGAAAAATAGTACTACAGGCAACAAACATAGTATATTTATACTAAAATGTTAAGTATTTCATGCCTCCTTTTCTTTGAAAATATAACTAGTACTTATGAAATATTCAATGTTCTGTTTAAGTCTTAAAAAATGATAGGGTTTAAATAAAATGAGGGTCACATTAAAAATGATTTATATATAACATTTAGTATTTACCTATATCTTAGGAACATAATATCAAACATGATATACAATTCGATCTAGAAGTATTCCTATTTAATATAATTTTTTTTGAATAGGTATCAAATGTTTACAAAGACAGATACTTTTGGTACCAAGTTAGCTTTTTGCCTTTTACTTCAAAGTTGTACAGATAGATAATATTTTCAATAGCTTAATTTTCCTACAAATTCAAAAGTACTTTCCACATGATTATGAAGATATATAAAAAATCATTTTGAAGCTCATGTTTTCTATTTAAATGGAAATGTAATCTAGTTTTGTTTGTAGAAATATGTATATTTTCAGAAATACGATTTCTGGTTTTGATATTCTTACAAGTTATAAATGAGCATTTCCCTTATACATGCTTCAGCCTGACAGAATAATACGATTTAGCAATAAAAATTGTAGAAATATTTCTTGAATTTTGTTACTGTCATTTTACATTGATAGTTACGTTAGAAGTGCTCCCTTTAGTGTATTTCATATTATGTGATTAGTTTTTTGCCTAAGAGAATAAAATAATCATAAATAAATGTTTTTCATTTACAATTATGCTACAGAGTAGGATAGACTAGCTCATGTCAGACTATAACTGCACCAAGAACAACAAACAATTGTATAAAACATAGAAATTATTTATTTGAATGCTATGCTTGGGTTCTAAGGAAACAAAAACTGCAGTACTAATTCACTGGAGCAGTGTGAACCTGTTATAGGTGTGTTTAATTCTGGAACCACCTTTTCCCTGGAAGATTTTGCCAGTTTTTCCTGTATCTAATGTCTGAGGACTCACACTTTGTCCCTGTGGACAGTGCTGACAGTGGTAAAAAAAACAGGCAGAGGTTTGTGAAGATGTGGATCTTATCTCAAGCACATTTCTGGTTTGCCAGTCAGGACATTTCCTGAAATCTGAAGCTATCTTGGATGGATACAACAAAATTAACATAATGCCACGAACATACAGACTGTGATTTAAGCAGTTGCATGACACAAAATGTTAGAGGAGGGAGAGCCCTATGTACAATACCAGGTGATAACCTGAATATCATAGAAGGCCAGGACTCAACAAGATATAGACTGAACAGCATAGTGCTGTTCACTATGTTGTTTGAACAGACTTTGACTCATCACAATTCCTGAATTGATAATCATGATCTTCCATCTCTCTATTGGACTACCAGAGGGAATCCTGAACCCTCTCTAGAAGAATATAACATCTAGAGTCCTCGTAATTATTTTATATACAATTTCCGGTCATCAAAAATGACTATAGGTGAACCAGCAAGATGGCGGTGGAGAAGGAGATCCTAGAGTCAGCTCCTGCTACCAGGCAGTGAGCAAACACCCAGAGCTCTCTGGAGTTAGCTGAAGCACCTGTTTAGGGGCTCCAGGAGGCTAGAAGAGCATCCTGCCACATCCTTGAAGGAGTGGAAGGAGGAGACTGCCCATCTGCAGAGAAGACTTATAAGTAGAGCACTTCACGCCCCAGAGGCTGGTGCCCATCCTCCACTGGAGGCACAAGCCACCTCATAAGCTATTCCATGGCTGGAATTGAAAGCTCCACTTCCCAAAAATGGGGGAGCACCAATTTCAGGTACTGATGAGTAAATGCAGTTGGCTACAGTATAATCCAGAAAACAGCTAAAGTTTGAGCCTGTTCAAGTCAGAAAGAGGCTGGGAGTCACCATCTTAACTCCCCGCCTGGCACGAGGGCAAGGGGGGTGGACTGAAAATCACAGTGCTGATGATGATCAGCTTCTTTCCCCCCAGATTATACTGCAGCTCTAGCCTAAGCCCCAGTGCCACCTCCAGCAGGGAGGACACTGCCGGGACCTGCACCAGCATCTCTGGGAAATTACTGATCAAGCCTCAGAGGCTGGTGATGATCCTACTCTGGTGGCATGAGCTGCCCCAGGACTTGTTCTGTGACTGAAATTGGAAGCTCCATTTCCCAGAAACAGGTGAGGAGGAGATGAATGGCTGCCAATTTCACCTACTGATTGGTGTTCTTGGCTGGCTAAGAGGTAACCCTGGGAACAGCTGGGGTGTGAACCAGCCCAAGTCAGAAAGAGGCTAGTGGCCACCATTTTGAATCCACCCCCACCTAAGAGAAGCTGGGCTGATTGAAACTCTCAGTGTCAGGAGGAACCAGTTTCTTTCATGCATATCAGCCTGCAGCCCTTGTCTAGGCTTCACCTCTGCCTCTGGCAGGAAGGAGGCTGAGGAACCTTGCACCAGCCTATACAGGTAACCACAAGTAATTTTGGCTGGCATAGACTGAAAATCAGAAGTCTACCAACTGTGGTCAGCTTTGACCCATACTGCATAGATTGCTGCCTACACCTGCAATTCCATCCCCACCCCAGGAAGGGGAGAAAGGGATGTGAAGCATCATCAGTCTCTTTGGGCAACTATAGTCTAGGCCTGCACTTGTATTATTCCACACAGCTATGACTCTGTCCCTACCCCTGGCAAAGGAGAAAGTTGGAAGAAGCTTCATTGCTCCCTGGTGCAATGAGGGCAGCCTGAGCCTCCACAGCTTACAGCACCAACTACATGCTTGGCTCCTACTGCACAACAAGCAAGGGAGAAAGGATAGAAAGGCCTAAACCAGAAAGAAAAACTGCACCCAGAAAAAATACTCTAGTAAGCCAGATGTGAAGACACCAACAAAAAATTACAATCCACACCAAGAAATAGGAAGCTATGGCCCAGTTAAAGAACAAGATAAGCCTTCAGATGACGTAAAGGAGTTGAAACAACTAATCATAGATGTTCAAACAAATCTCCTTAATAAATTCAATGAGATGTCTAAAGAGATTAAGGATATTAAAAAGACATTGGATGAGCACAAAGAAGAATTTGAAAGCATACATAGAAAAATAGCAGATCTTATGGGAATGAAAGGTGCAATAAATGAAATTTAAAAAACAATGGAATCATATAGTAGCAGATTTGAAGAGGCAGAAGAAAGGATTGGTGAGCTTGAAGACATGGCCTCTGAAAGTGAACATACAAAAGGACAGATGAAGAAAAAAAAAGGAAAAAATTGAACAAGGTCTCAGGGAACTAAATGAGAGCAAAAGGCATGCAAACATATGTGTCATGGGTGTCCCAGAAAGAGAAGAGAAGGGAAAAGGGGCAGAAGGAATATTTGAAGAAATAGTGGTAGAAAATTTCCCAACCCTACTGAAGGACATAGATATCCATGTCCAAGAAGGACAACCTACTCCTCTCAGAAAAAATCCAAATAGATCAACCCCAAGACATATACTTATCAGAATGTCAAATGCCAAAGACAAAGAGAGAATTCTGAGAGCAGCAAGAGAAAAGCAATGCATAACATGTAAGGGATATCCAATAAGATTAAGTGCTGATTTCTCACCAGGAAACATGGAGGCAGGAAGACAGTGGTCTGATATATTTAAGATACTATTAGAGAAAAACTTCCAGCCAAGAATCTTATATCCAGCAAGACTGTTTTCAAAAATGAGGGAAAAATTAGAATATTCACAGATAAACAGAAATTGAGAGAATTTCTAACCAAGAGACCAGATTTTCAGGAAATACTAAAGTGTGTGCTACAGCTGAAAAGAAAAGATAGGAGAGAGAAGCTGACAGATAAAACTCAGACAGTCAGGAGTGAACTTAACCAATGATGTAAAGCACTCATATTCAGAAAACTGCAACCCAATGTTAAAACAAATTTAAAAAGCCCTAAATAACTGGAAGAACATTCCATGCTCATGGATTGGAAGACTAAATATCAGTAAGATGCCAATTCCACTCAAATTGATATACAGATTCAATACAATCCCAATAAAAAATTCCACCAGCATTAAAGAAAAAATTGAAAACATGATCATTAAATTTATTTGGAAAGGTAAAGATTACTGAATAGCCAGAAATATCATAAAAAATAAAAGTGAACCCTCGTCTCCAGACTTCAAATTATAATACCTACCTTGAGTGGTAAAAACAACATGGTACTGGCCTAAAGACAGACACAATAGACCAATGGAACCAAATTTATGGTTCAGAAATAGACCCTCACAGGATGGTCAAGTAAATTTTGACTAGCCTGTCAAACTCACACAGCTTGGGTAGAACAATCCATTCAACAAATGGTGCTGAAATAATTGGATATCCATAGCTTAAAGATGGAAAGGGGACCCCTATCTCAAGCCTTATCCAAAAATTAACTCAAAATGGATAAAAAATCTAAAAATAAAAGCAAGAACCATAACACTTCTAGAAGAAATTATTGGAAAATATCTTCAAGACCTGATGGTAGGTGGTGGATTCTTAAAGGGGATAAAAGGAGGACTGGGTGGACTAATGATGTTGAATGTATGTTTAAGTTTTAATTATCTTTACTGTAAAAGTGTGGAAGTGTATGGAGTGGATGGTAATACCCAGTGAGTGATAGCTAGTTTATAAATGGGGATGTGACTGAAGATTGTAGTATAGTTATGTAAATGCTAATTGACAGAATGCTAGAGAATAATCTTGGAACTGGACTGCACAGTAACCCAAGAGGTGGATGAGAATTGTGGTTGATGGTACAGATGCAAGAGTGTCCTTTGCTAGCTAGAGCAAATGCATATCACTATTGCAGGATGTTGGGAATGTGGAAAAGCATGGGAAAAATACAGCTGGAGTGACCTTGGACTGTGGTTGGTAGTAATAATATAATATTCTTACATCTATGTGAAAAATGTACTGTGTTGATACTGAGACAGTATGGAAAATGCTTTCCAAATGTACACTATGGATTTGGTAACAATCAGATGATATTATTGATAGAGGGGTGTTGTTTGGGAATTCTGCACATGTGCCTGATTGTTTTATAAGTTTACAACTTCTGTCATTAAAAAAATATTCAAAAAATAATAATAGGGGGCATTGGGGGGAAAACATACCAAATGTAAGATAAGAACTATGATTAGTAACAAGATTTTGACAATATTTTTTTGTAATTTGTAACAAATGTCTCATGACAATGCAAGGTGTTGGTGGAGGGTTGATGTATGGAACCCCTGTATGATGTTATGCATGCTTGCTTTGTAAGTTCATAACCTATACTATACACTTATTGTTTACATATGTTCATATATAAATGATATAAAGATGATAATACTTCGATTGGTTAAGGGAAAATACTTTGTTTAGTAGTAATACTTTGACAATACTCCTTAATCATTAGTTAAAAATGTTTAACAACAATGCAAGGTATTGGTGGTAGCATGAGTTATGAGAGTCCTGTATGATGTTACATATGCTTGTTTTGTAAGTTCATAACTATTATTGTACACTTTTTGTTTATGTATATTTATGTATGAGTGATATACTTCCATAAATTTTAAAAAATGACTATACATGTCAAAAGACAAGATTACATACATGTAAACCAAGAGAGAAAGTAGATAATAAAAATTTCAAAAGATACAAATTTTGGCAATAGATGACAAAGACTTTAAAATTGCAAACAGAAAAATTAATGGGATAATATAAATGATAAGATGAACAATTAGAATTTATAATAAAGAACAAAATACAAATTTTAAAATTGAAAGATACACCATCTGAATTGAAGACAAATTGTTTGGATTTAACAGTAGACTAAATGCAGCAGAGGGCAGAATAAGTGAACAAAAAGACTAATCAACAGAAAATATTCAAACTGAATCACAAAGAAATAAAAACATAAAAATGAGTTTTATAAATATGTGGGAAAAAGTGTAAAGGTCTAACGGAGTCCCACCAATAAGGGAAATGAGAAATAAGGCAGAAATAATATTTTGAATAGATAATAACCCAACATTTTTTTCCTGGAAGTTCTCCAAAATCAAGCTGAACAAATATAAAGAATATTAGGCATAGATATATCATAGCAAGGTAGTTCACAAACAAAGACAAATATAATATTTGAAAGCATTTGTTGGGGGGGAAGAGGGCATGATGTTAAAAGAGCATCAAATAAAATCATAACAGATCCTCCAGTGAAAATATGGAAACCAGAAGACAGTGGGCTGATATTTTTATAAAGTGTTAAAAGAAAGTAATCACCAATTTAGAATTTTGTAACAAGCAAAAACATCCACCAAAATGAAAGAAAACTAAAAATGTTTCTCAATATAAAAAACTGAGATAAGGTATTGCCATCAAACCAACAATAAAAGATATTTTGAAGGAAACTCTTCAGACAGAAGGAAAATGCTCCTAGAAGAAAATGCAGATTGTAGAAAAGAAGTAGAAAAATAAAAGTGTAAATATGTGGGCAAATATGAATACATATTGACTGAATATTGAAGGTATCAAATGAATAGCAATGTTTTGTGGGTTTAAAAATGCATGTTCAGCTGTTATTTTTGCCAACAAAATTTTTAAAAGGCAGGAGGGGGTAAGTCAAAGTTTTCTAATTTGTTAACATTACCAAGGAAAAATAAAGTTGTTTACATTGAATTTTTAAAAAATATATTTTTATTACACAAGTTGTGAACTTACAAAACAATTATGTACATGTGTAGAATTCCCATACAAGACCCCTTCACCAGCACACCATACTGTTTTGGAACATTTATTACAGATTATGAAATAATATCATCAAAGTATTACAAGTAAGTATGGTTCATCATGCACATTTGGCATATTTCTTCCATAAACCCTATTTTTGACACAGTACATCCTTGGCATTGATGCAAGAATATTATAGTATTACTGTTAACTATAGCCCATTGGTTACATTAATTGTATTTTTCCAAGCTTCTCCACATTCCCACCATTTATAAACCAGCTGCAACTTACTATAATGTGTTACCATCAACTCTATACATTTCCATACTTTTACAATTAAGTTAATTAAAACTTCTACATGCATTAAACATCACTAGTCCCTCTCAGCCCTCCTCTTATCTCCTAATAACCTATACTCTAGGTTTTTAAAACACTTTTTCAAAAATTAAAGTTAAGAGATCACATAGAATGTTATATTACAAAAACATGAGGTTCCCATATAACCCACTCCCCGCCCACCCACCCCGATCATTTTTGTAAATTATATTTTTTGAAGATACATACATCACAAAAATGTTACATTAAAAAATATAAGAGATTCCCTTATATCCCCACCCCACCACCCCATCCTCCCACACCAACAACCTCCCCCATCATTGTGCGCACTCATTGCACTTGGCTAACATATTTTGGAGCACTGCTGCACCACATGGATAACAGTTTACCCTGTAGTTCACACTCTGCCCCAGTCATTCGTTGGGCTATGGCAGGATATATAATGTTCAGCATCTGACATTGCAATATCATTTAGGACAACTTCAAGTCCCAAAAATGCCCCCACATCACATCTCTTCTTCCCTCTCCCTGCCCTCAGCAACTACTGTGGCCACTTTCTCCACATCAATGCTACAAATTCTTCTACTACTAGTCACAATAATTTTATAGTCGAATATCAGTAAGTCCACTCTAATCCATATTTTATTCCTCCATTCTGTGGGCCATGGGATTGTGATGCCCACTCCACCTCTATAAAAAAAGGGGGCTTAGATTCCACATTAATGATGAATGCAATTCTTCTGCTTGCAGTTGTAGGCACTCTTGATTCACTGGTGTTGTGGTTGACCACCTTCACCTCCCTGTTAGCTGATCTGGGTAAGTCCAACAAACCAGAGAGTAGGAGTTACAACTCTGCTGAGGCTCAGGGCCTAGCTGGCACATGGGTAATCCAGAGATTCAAGTGCCCTGACTATGCACTGCCCCTAACGCCAACCACAGGTTCAGTAAAAGTGACAGAAGAGGCATGTGTAGAAAGACCACATCTGAGTCCAGCTCCATCACTCTGAGGAGCACAAATTCCAAAGTAGGGCCCACTGGAATGGCACAGAACTCCAAATCCATCTGCCATGACCATATACCCTATGGGTCTCCATAGAATTCAGGAGAACCAGTACCTTGGGTTGTGTCTACTTTGGCTGTTTCTGGGGTCCTGATGAGGTGTGTCTAAGTGCAACCTATCTGAAGACCTACTGACTCTTTTTTGAAGACTTTTAGCCATGTAAACTCATTTGTCTTTGCCATTTCCCCCATTTATTCAAGATCAAAATGCAGTTTTAATACATGATTGTACATGTAGGCTGAGATATTCTGCTGATCTGAGCTGACCCTTTTATTCAAGGTCTCTTTCTAGTTGCATCACCAATTAGTCATTGGTAGTAGCCCATCAGCACCAGGGAGGCTCATCCCTGGGAGTCATGTCCCACGCTGTGGGGAATGTAATACTTTTACTTGCTGAGTTTGGCTTAGAGAGTGGCCACTTTTGAGCAACATGGAGGCTCTCAGGAGGTAACTCTTAGGCACCCTGCAACACTAGTCTTAGTTCATATTTCAGGCACACTGACTCATAAGCATTGTTGTCACTATCAAGGGCTCATTATTGGACAATCCTTCCTTGTTGGTCTTTACTGTTGCACTTGGGGATTATTGCTGTTCCACTGGGGAAAGTGACAGAGCTCCCTGAGTAGGAATTCAGCACTCCCTCAGTTGTCATTTGTAACTGTAACTATGATGAAAATACCCAACATATATCAGAACATTTTTATGTCTCCTATACATGTCCTGGAGAACTGCCTCCCAACCATGTGCCCCCTATCAATAACATCCCACACCAGTGTTCCTCCCCTGCCATAGTTGAACCTCTCCGTGGTCCAAAACTTCTTCAACAATGAAGCCTAATATATTGTCAAACTCAATTTATAGGAAAATGAAATATAGTGATGGGTTAAAGATTAAAAATATACACACTAATTTAGAAATACTAAAATAAAGTAAAAATATATTGGTGTATTAAAAAATGAAAATATTATAAAGCTTTTTTTTTAACATTTTGCTTTCATCACTGTAATATGTGTTGCCCTGTGTGTAAAGTGGCAAGGCACTTTCTTTCATTTATTCCTCAGTGTCTACATACTTTCCTTTTTTTAAAAAAAATTTAATTTTGTCTTCAGAAAAGTTTTAGATCACAGTAATTCACTTATCCAATATAGGGGACTCCCATATAACCAACATCAAACCCTTTTCCCCCTTCTCTAGCAATGATCTTTTTACATGTTCATGTTATATTTGCTGCAGCTGATGTACAGATTTTGAAACATAGCTATCAAACATCATTCCATTTTGGTTAACATTGTGGTTTATATTTTAGACTGTAAAAATTTCTAAATTTTCAGTTTCCTTATGATTTATATTATGGTTTCCATTTTAGCTTATAGGCTTTTATACATTTTTAGTGTAAGTTAACTTGCCCTATATCCATCATTACATGATTCTGTGGAGCACTTCCGTAGCCCCCCAATTATCTTGCTTCCATCCATTCTATACCTCTCTACCCCCACCTCAGGGCCCACAGTGACAATCAAACTTCACTACTTGAGAGACCAAGTCTACAGATACCTGCAACAATGCTTAGGGCTTGACATACTAGACTGCCCTTACCCATTGGGAGCCACCAATTCCTTCAAGGAACACAATGCCCTGTGTTTGAGAATATCAGGTCTCCACAGGATGTGGGTACACCTTCACACTCATTGTATGGTCTCTACCCAATGATTTAACACACTATGGCAAAATGAGCACTCACACACTCCCTAGAAGCCTGCCTCTGTGCCACATGCCCCCCTTAAGCACCTTAAACATGTAATCCTTCTTTATTATATTTTCTAAGGAGTTTTCTCAACATTATAGTTACAGCTGTATACCTGACAGTCTCCCATATTCAACTGTTCCCCCCAGTCCTACCCCAATTTCTTGGGCCATCTGACCCATCCTCCCAACCCTAGCCCACCTCAAGCCTGCAAATCCCCACCCAAAGGTATCCCTATGCCCCCATCTTATGCCTTCCCTGTACAAACACCTATGTCCAGCTTATCATAGACTTCACCCATGAAGGTGTCAGCTCACAACCTTCCTCTCCCCACCAAATTCCTTTAAGCCTATTTTCCAGTCTCTAGCTCTCTGAGACAGCTTGGTTTACTAATTTTGAATCAAAGAGGTCATGTAGTAATTGTTCTTCAAAGCCTGGCTTGCTTCACTCAACATAAGTTCCTCAAGATTCATCCATGTTATCAAATGTTTTTGTACTGTATTCCTTCTTATAGCTGAGTAGTATTCCATTGTATGTATATACCATATTTTTTTCTTTTTTTAAATTGACTTTGTAATAATATTACATTAAAAATATATATGTGAGGTCCCATTCAGCCCCACCCCCCCACCCCACCTCTCCCCCCCCCAGCAACACTCGTTCCCATCATCATGACACATCCATTGGATTTGGTAAGTACATCTTTGGGCACCTCTACACCTCATAGTCAATGGTCCACATCATGGCCCATACTCTCCCCCATTCCATCCAGTGGGCCCTGTGAGGATTTACAATGTCCGAATACCATATTTTTTTATCCATTCATCTGTTGAAGGGCATTTGGGTTGATTCTAACTTTTGGCAATAGTGAATAATGGTGCTATGAACATTGGTGTGCATATATATCAGTTTGTGTCCTTATCTTCAGTTCTTCTGGGTATATACCCAGCAGTGGAATTGCTAAGTCATTTGGAAAATCTATAGTTAGTTTTTTGAGAAACTGCCAAACTGTTCTCCAGAATGGCTGGATTCTTCTGCATTCCCACTAGCAGTGGATGAGTGTTCCCATTCGGCCACATCCTCTCCAACACTTGTAGTCTTCTGTTTTTTTGATAGCTGCCAGTCTTATGGGAGTAAGATAGTATCTCATTGTAGTTTTGATTTGTATTTCCATAATAGCTAGTGGTTTTGAGCATTTTTTCATGTGCTTTTTAGCCATTTGTATATCTTCTTTGGAGAAGTGTCTGTTCAAATTTTTTTCCCATTTTTTAAATGGGTTGTTTGTCTTTTTATTTTCAAGATATATGAGCTCTATATATGCAAGATATAAGGCTCCTATCAGATATATGGTTACAAATATTTTCTCCCATTGTTTAATCACTGTTTTCACTTTCTTGCAACCTCCTTTGAGGTGCAAAATTCTTTAATTTTGAAGAAGTCTCATTTATGTATTTGTTCTTTTCCTGCTCTTGTTCTTGATGTAAAATTCATGAAGCCATTTTGTATTACAAGGTCCTGTAGATGCTTCCCTACGTTGCTTTCCAAGGTCTTTATGGTATTGGCTCTTATATTCAGATCTTTGATCCATATTGAGTTGATTTTTGAATAAGTGTGAGATGGTAATCCTCTTTCCTTCTTTTACATTTGTTGAAGAAGCCATTTGCAACCCAGTTGAGTGTGCTTGCTGGACATGTCAAATATCAGATGACTGTATGTATGAGGATCTATATCAGAACTCTCAATTCAGTTCCATTGGTCAGTGTGCCTTTCCTTGTGCCAATATCATGCTATTTTCACTACTGTAGCTTTGTAGTGTGTTTTTAAGTCAGGTAGTGTGATTTTTCCAATTTTGTTTTTCTCTTTCAATATGTTTTTGGCTACTCAGGGTCTTTTTCCTTTCCAAATAAATTTCACAGTTAGTTTTTCTAGTTCATTAAAGGATGCAGTTGATTTTTATTAAGATTGCATTGAATCTGTAGATCAGTTTTGGTAGGATAGACATCTTAATAATATTTAGTCTTCCTATCCATAAACAGGGAATATTCTTCCATTTATTATAGGTTTTCTTGGATTTCCTTGAACAGTGTCGTGTAGTTTTCTGTGTATAAATCTTTTACATCTTTAGTTAAATTTATTCCTAGGTATTCAATTTTTTAAATTTACTATTGTAAATGTTATTTGTTGTTTCTTGATTTCCTCCTCAGATTGCTCATTTTTGGTGTACAGAAATGCTACTGATTTTTGTACATTGATCTTGTAACCTGTGACTTTACTGAACTCTTTTATAAGTTCTAGAAGCTTTGTTGTAGACTTCTCAGGGCTTTCTGTGTATAGGATCATGTCATCTGCAAATAGTGAAATTTTGACTTCTTCCTTTCCAATTCGGATCCCTTTTATGTCTGGTTCTTGCCTCAGTGCTCGAGCAAGTACTTCTAAGACAATGTAAGAGAGAAGGAGTGATAGTGGACATCCTTGTCTTGTTCCTGATTTTAAAGGGAAAGATTTTAGGATTTCACTATTGTAAATGACATTAGCTGTGGATTTTTCATATATACCCTTGATCTTGTTCAGAAAGTTTCCTTCTATTCCTGTCTTTTGCAGTGTTTTTATCAAGAAAGGGTGCTGTATTTTGTCAAATGCTTTTTCTGTATCTATAGGTATGATCATGTGATTTTTTCCCCTTCAATCTGTTTATGTGGTGTATTATAGTACTTGATTTTCTTATGTTGAACCATCCTTGCATACCAGGAATGAAACCCACTTGGTAATGGTGTGTAATTCATTTAATGTGTTGTTGAATATGATTAGCAAGTGTTTTGTTGAGGATTTTCGCATCCAGATTCATTAGAAAGATTGATTTGTAATTTTCCTTTCTTGTGGTGATGGCATCATAAAATGAGTTAGGCAATATTCCTTTTATTTTGATTTTTTGGAAGAGTTTAAACAAGATTGGTGTTAGTTCTTCCCAGAATATTTGGTAAAATTCACCTGTGAAACCATCTGACCCAAGGCTTTTCTTAGTTTGGAGGTTTTTAATGACTGATTCTATCTCTTTTCTTGTGATTGGTTTGTTGAGACCATCGATTTCTTCTTTTGTCAATGAAGGCTGCTTATGTGTTTCTAGGAATTTGTCCATTTCCTCTAAATTGTCTTTTTTGTTGGAACATAGTTTTTCAAAGTATACTCTTATGATAGTCTTTATTTCAGTGAGGTTTGTGTTGATATCCTGCTTCTCAATTCTTATTTTGTGTATTTACATCTTCCCTCTTTTTTTCTTTGTTTTCTAGCTAAGAGTTTGTCAATTTTATTGATCTTCTCAAAGAAACAGCTCTTTATTTTATTTTTTGATTGCTTTCCTATTTTCTATTTCATTTAATTCATTGACATTCAGTGTCATTACTTTCAAAGAATTACTTATATTAGCCATATTTTCCATTAATCCTAACATTCCATTGGTGGTGAACTTTTTATAGGAATCGCATTGAATTTGTATATCAGCTTGCATAGAATTGACATCTTAGTGATATTTAGCCTTCCAATCTGTATTAGTTAGCCAAAGGGGTGCTTATACAAAATACCAGAAATTGGTTGGTTTTTATAAGGGTATTTATTTGTGGTAGGAGCTTACAGATACCAGGCCATAAATCATAAATTACTTTTCCCTCAGACCCTGTTCAATTTTTTCCATTCTTTTATTCATCTGTTCTTTTGTATGTTCACTTTCAGAGGCCATTTCTTCAAGCTTACCAATTCTTTCTTCTGCTTCCTCAAATCAGCTATTATATGAGTCCAATGTTTTTAAATTTCATTTATTGCACCTTTCATTCCCATAAGATATGCTATTTTTCTATGCATGCCTTCAAATTTTTCTTTGTTCTCATCCAATGTCTTCTTAATATCCTTACTCTTTAGCCATCTCATGGAATTTATTAAGGAGATTTGTTTGAACATCTATGATTAGTTGTCTCACCTCTTTTATGCCATCTGGAGGCTTGTCTTATTCCTTTAACTGGGCCATATCTTCCTGTTTCTTGATATGGATCATAATTTTTTTTTTTTTTTGTTTCTTGGCATCTGAATTACTAGATGTATTTATTATGGAAGCATTTTTTCTCTTTAGTTTAGGGCTTTGTTGCCCTTTCATCCTTGCTGGTGTAGTAGGAGCTGAGGATGTAGTTAGTACTTTAAGCTGTGGAGGCTAAATCTGCCCATACTGCCCCAGGAACTGATGAAGCTTCTCCCACCTTTCTCCTTTGCCAGGGTAGGGACAGAGCCACAGCTGTGAGTAATCATCCAGATTGTGCAGGCTAAGACCATTGGTAGTTGCCCACATAGTCTGGTGAAGCTTTATGCCCATTCTTCCCTTGCCTGGGCTGGGGATGGAATAGCAATCTATGCTGTGCAGATCCAAAATGACTGCAGTTGCCCAGATAGCATGCCCCTCCCCCTCCCAGGAGTAGAGATGGACACTTTAAAGTTCCCAAAAATCTAATCTTTGTGGGTTGACAAATGTGCCTGCAGTTGCCTTGTGAGACTGAAAGAGTACTGTCCCTTCTGCCCTTTATGGGGTGGGAATGGAACCACAGGCACCCAGCAGTCCTGTTTCTGTAGGCCAAAAGTGCCTGCCATTACCCAGAGTGGCCGAGGAAACACCAGGCCCTTCCTATCCTATTGGGAGGTGGGAGTGGTGCCCAACAGTTTAGTCTGTGCAGGCTGAAAGTGCCAGCCATTGCCAAGAAAGGCTAAACATAGTTCCCCTTCTATTCTAATTGGGCTTGGGGATACAGCTACAGGTGTGTTGGAGATTTGGACCCAAAGGGTATTGGGAATGAAAGAAAGAGAAAAGGGGGAAGGAAAGCATGAGAGAGCTGGGATCAGGGGGTCTGTGAGTAATAACTCCTTAGAACTACTTTATTGTTTACAAGAGGCTCTCTATATACCCCAGTGCACATGACAAGAAGCAGGCATACCTAGCCTATGTGCCAATAAGCATAAACATAGCATACGTGACATCAAGCAGCAGCATGTATTAACTATCAGTATTACCCATAGTCTAAGGAATTTAAAAAAATCTTATCTCAAGGTACAAAGTCTAAGTGTTCTATTCACTACAAAAGATATGTGCTCATCTTTTCTTTCAGCCTTTAACAGCTTCATCCCATTTGCTGGGAACTCTTAATTATCACATTTCTTAGGTTGCAAGCATAGCCATGGAGACAGCACTAGCATGGAGACAGCACGTTTCTCCTTGAGAACACACTGTGCCTCAGTTTCCAAAATCTCCCTTTTTGTTTTAGTTGAGATGACTGTGACTGTCTTAGGTTGCCCTCCTCTGAGAGTCTTACCTGTCATTGACTACTGGCCAAGCTCCTTGACTTGGGGAAATTATTGAAGTGCTTTTGCTAGCACCAGATTATTTGCATGTCCCATGGCTGTTACACTTTGCAATTTTCTTCAAAAGCACTGTCTGGCACAGGCAAAGATCATGAGCAATAGAACAAATATGATTAGCCCTATTCATAAAGCTGACAGGAAATGCTGTGATTTCCACCAATTAACTGGGTTAAATTTTGTAATATGTGAAATCATATCTGAGAAAATATCCTTATCATTGGCTACATGAATTTTATTTTGAGACATTTCTAATATTTTTCTTTGAAATTCCATTATTTCCAAAGAGATATTACTTTTATGGCCTAGCAAATGAGTCTTAAATTTTCCCCATTCTATATCAGATGAATTATAGGCAAGAGGAGTAATACAAAACTTGCTTTCATTCCAATCATATTTCAATCCCCTTAACACATTTAAATTATACAATTGATCTCCAATATGTGAAACAGCAGATTCTAAATCATTAACCCAATTATTTAACTGTTTATCAATGTGCTCTTGGCTTTGCCACAAATCACTAGTATTTTTTATGCCAATCATGCACGTGTTGTTGAGTCTGAACAGTCTCATGCAAGGCGACAGCAGCGGTTGCAGCAGCTGTGATGATTCCAGTTAGTCCCATTATACTAAATATTAGGAGTCGAATAAATCTTTTTGTCCATTTTATGATTTCTTGCACCATACAGAGAAATGGCTGACTTTCAGATGATAACTGCCATATTCGCTTCATTTGGACAGAAATCCATATACCTCATCATCTTCTGGCTATTGTGACAGTGTCTCCATCCTGCAACACACTTTCTGACAGACATTTATACAAGGCACCATTCTTATAAAACAAGGCATTATTTTTTATGGTTACTTTTCCAGTAATGAATATGAAAGTATCCCTGACACAGGCTTTCAATTGATAGGTTTGATTTAATTGTAGATACTGACCTGTTTGACTGTAATTACCAATCCATTCTTAAGTAGGTACAATTCCAAGAAATACTTTCCACAAGTTTTTACGTATATTAAGATTATAGTTGTCATTAATCCAAGGGGTTGGCAACCATTTTCCTTTACATTTCCAAATAGTAAAATTGTTAGTATATACCACTTGTTCAGCCAAGAATAGAGTTTCTGAAAAAGGTTATTGCATATTACTAACTTGTTGACCCTTGTTCTTACATCCATACTATATAAATTTGCCATTATATTTTTTGGGGGTCTCCATAGGAGTACTTTCCCACACTATTCCATAGGAATCATTAAAAATGACAGATCTTCTTTCTATATGGCATTCCTGCCATCACTTTTTCTTTTCAAGTTTTTGGGGTGAACAATATAGTTTTGCTTTTTAGTTACTGAAGAATTATATGAAGGAAACAACCATTATTTTTCATGGTAACCATAGTCCGATTTTTTGTTTGCATGCAAGGGGGACTTTTTCCAATACATAATGGTCTATGATCAAAAGGAAGGATAAGATTATATATTTCCTTCCCTTCTTCAGCAGGTTTTAAGGGTAGTCTGTCATCTATAGGCCCAGGAAACACATGTGTTTTATTAAAAAATATAGGAAATGATGGGTCTCTCCATGTTAGAGCATGTACTAGAGGTGGGTTAGGAATATATGTCCAATAAGTGTGATTTTCACCTGCATGACCCAGAGTTACCATTAACATGGCCAGAAGAGGAGAAATCATCATCAAAATTCTCTTTCTTCTTCTCTATCTGTGGTTTAATCCATTGAGCTGGCAGCCAAATTTAATTCCTTTTCTGCCTCTGAGGATAATTTCCTTGGATTTAAGAGGGCAGGGTCTCCTTCTAAAGTTTGAAATAGGTGCTGCAACATATAGTTAGGAATGTCTAGAGTAGGATGAATCCAATTAATATCCCCCAGAAGTTTTTGAAAGTCATTTAAGGTTTTTAATTTATCATGTCTCAATTGTATTTTCTGTGCGTGTATGCATCCATTTGCCAATTGCATACCTAGATAACAATAGGGGGCATTCTGCTGAACTTTTTCAGGGGCAGTCTGTAATCCATACTCAGGAACCACCTTTTCAGCATACTGAAACAATTGCTGTAACTTGTCATCTGAAGAATGTGCAAATAATATATCATCCATGTAATGAATAATCATAGCTTTTGGAAACCTTTTTCTTAGCACCTGTAGAGGCTGATGAATGAATAATTGACACATGGTAGGGCTGTTCATCATGCCCTGAGGCAACACACACTACTGATATATCTGCATAGCGGATTGATTATTTATAGCAGGAACAAAAAAGGTAAATTTCTCTTTATCAGAAGGATGCAAAGGAATAGTAAAGAAACAATCTTTCAAATCTATAATAGTCAAAGACCAATTCTTAGGAATCATAGAGGGCTGTGGAACCCCTGGTTGCAGTGCCCCCATAGGGCTCATAACCTTATCAACACCTCTTAGATTAGTTACCAATCGCCATTTTCCAGATTTCTTTTTTATTAGAAACACTGGAGAATTCCAAGGACAATTTGAGGGCTCAGTATGTTTCTGAGATAATTGTTCTTTTATTAAACTATGAAGGGCATTGATTCCACAGGTCAGAGTCATTGATCAACCCACACTGGTGTTTCTGTAAGCCAGGTTATGGGAATAGTAATGCCCTTTATTGCAATGGCCCCTATGTTAAATTTTGCATCTCTGAATCCCATCTCATTGTAACAGAACCAAGTCCTCTACAATCCTTTTGTTGACGTATGTTAAGGTTATACTGCATATCCATAAATAAAGCTTTTGTCTGCTCAGATAATGTAGGAATGTGAACAAAAGCTCCCCACTGACTAAGTAAATCACGGCCCCATAAGTTAAGTCCAACATCAGCCACATAAGTTTGTAGCGTAGATTTTTGCCCATCAGGTCCTAATACATCAAAAATAGAGGTACTCTGATAAATATCTATCTTAGTGCCAATGCCAGTAAAGACTGTTGGGACTTTTTGTAATGCCCATGATTGAGGCCAATATCATTTAGCAATGATGGACACATCAGCTCCTGTGTCTATTAATCCCCAAAACACTTTTCCATCAAAAGTAATAGTAACTTCAGGCTGATCATTGCCTACAAAAGTTTGCCAATAAATTTCATTCCCCATAAACCCAAATCCCCCATTTCTAGCAGAAGGAAGAGTGCATGGTTTGTAATAGGGCAGGAGTAATAATTAAGCTACATGTTGCCCCAAAATAACTTGTACTTGATTAACAGCTTGCAGCACAACCTTAATTTCTTCCTTATAATCACTGTCTATAATGCCAATTTGTACTAGCAATCCTTTCATAGTTAAACTACTCCTACCTACAATTAAGCCAATAGTTTCAGGAGGTAATGGGCCTTTTACACCTGTAAATATAGTTTGCATACCCATAGCAGGAGTAATAAGTTTACTTTCTGTAGAAGGTAAATCAACAGCAGCGCTCCCTCAAGTAGCATTCCTTAATTCAGAAACTGGGATGCATGCTGCTGGCCATTGCTGACTGGGTGTCTTTCCTCTAGGCTCAGATTGTCTGTCTGAGGGCCTTGAGCTAGGCCCACAAAGCAGTTTCCCAATGGTGAAATGGGATAGCCAATTTTATGTAATCTAGATTTACATTAATTAGCCCAGTGAAAGCCCTTTTGACATATAGGGCACAGTTTAGAGGGGGTTTTTCCTCCCCCATTATTTTGTGGCTGAGCAAAATTTGTTCTGCAATCCCTTTGAAAATGACCAGATTTCCCATATTTAAAACAACTTCCTCTTTTAGTCTGGGGTCTCTGATTGCCCCTTATTGCTGCAGCTAATATTCCCATCTGGTGGGTGGTGGAACCTATGTCCTGGAAAGCTTTAATATAGTCTTGTATTGACCCTCCCGCTGACTTAATGGGCCTAATACCTTTTTTGCATTCACTATTTGCTTGATTGAATGCAAGAGTTAATAAGATCAAGTCTCTAGCATCTGGAATTTCTATAGTTTTTAAAATAATATCTGATAGCCTAGCTACAAATTCTACATATGGCTCATTTACTCCTTGGATAACTTTAGCAAAGGATTGTACAGGTTTCCCAGGGGCTGAAATTTTTCTCCAAGCTGCTAAGCAGGACATTCTAACTTGAGGTATTGCTATATCATCATACTGCATTTGTCTGCCCGTTCCTACCTAAGCTCCAATTTCCAATAGCTGTTCTGCCAATATAAACATCAGAGGGTCTTGACTAGCATTTCACTGTGCAGTCATATTAGCCTCATCAGTCCACCAAGTTTTAAATTGCAGAAATTCAGCAGGGCTAAGAACAGTATGGGCTAAAATTTCCCAGTCCCAAGGAATCAATCTATCTGCCTGAACCATGCCCTGAACTAAGCCAAACGTATATGAAGAATTAATCCCATACTGCACGCAAGCCTGATTTAAATCTTTCAATAGTTTAAAAGGTATTGGTTCATGATGGAACCCAGCACCTCCCTGAGGATTATTAGCATCTGATGGAATTGGTTGTGATATAACCGGAAAAGCTGATAAAAATTGCATGGCCTCCAGATCCCCCTGTCGAGATCCTTGCAATAAACAGCACATCAAAGGTATTTGAGGAGTGGGGTTGAAAACAACTATTTTTTTTTAACACAGGGTATAGTGTCTGTCATATCTGAAAAAATTCCAGGGGCTGAGGTCGGGGCAGCCATAAGCGGTGGCTCATCAGGTGCAGTAGGTTGGACTGGATATAAGCTAGGATAAGCACCTGGATGAGATATATGGAGATTGGATATTTCGTTAAAGCAGACAGTTGTCTTTTTATCTATAAAAGGATTAGTACTGGGATTAGGCATAAAGCCAGGAGATTCTCCTCCACCTTTTGGTTCAGAATTTAGTTCTTTCAAATGGCCCTCCACTTTCTTTTTGTCTGTGGGTTTTGAAAATAGAATAATTTCTTCTTCCTCATCTTCATCTGATTGTAAAGGATCTAAGGTGGCAGGAATTTGCTGGCACAAAGTCCTCACAGATAAAGGAATGGATTACCCTTTCTGATATGCTCTTTGTAAAGCCTTTGTTACATATTTCCAATGTTTTGAATTTAAGACATTACGTCCCCGAGGCTGAAACCAACCACAATGCTTTTGTATTAAAGCAAACAGTTCTTTTAACTCACAACTTTTTACAGGACCCCACTAGCTTTCAATAAGGTTTTTAACACTTGTGAATGTTCTTCCACATGTCCAGTTCAATTACCCATTACCCTGATGACTTCGCAGAAAATGTTACTTACCTAAAAGAAGACCCGAGTCACACTGCTTTGGACGTCACACGACCCTCAACGAGGTCTTTTCCGTGGTTCCTGATACTGATTTGGAAGACTCACTAACTTCTTTGGGCCCCACGTTGGGCACCAGATGTTGGAGATTTGGATCTGAAGGGTATCAGGAATGAAAGAAAGAGAAAAGGGGGAAGGAATGCACAAGAGAGCTGCGATCAGGGGGTCTGTGAGTAATAACTCCTCAGACAACTTTATTGTTTACAAGGGGCTCTCTATATAGCCCAGTGTATGTGACAAGAAGCAGGCTTACATAAGCTACATGCCAATAAGCATAAACATAGGGTATGTGACATCAAGCAGCAACATACCCATAGTCTAAGGAATTTTTAAAAATCTTATCTCAAAGTACAAAGTCTAAGTGTTCTATTCACTACAAAAGGTATGTGCTCATCTTTTCTTTTAGCCTTTAACAGCTTCATCCCATTTGCTGGGAACTCTTAATTATCACATTTCTTAGGTTGCAAGCATAGCCATGGAGACAGCACTAGCATGGAGACAGCACGTCTCTCCTTGAGAGGCCACTGCACCTTAGTTTCTAATATAGGTGTCCAATTATTCAGTCCGTGTGGGTCAAAAGCACTTGCAGTTACCCAGAGAAGCTGGAGAAACACTGTTCCCCTCTTGTTCTATCAGGTGTAGGATGGAGCACAGGTGCCCAACATTCAAGTTTATGCAGCAAAAAGTGCTGTAGTTGCCCTGAGAGAGACTGAAGAAACGCCAGCCCCCTGCTATCCTATGGGGAAGGCAGGAGTGGAGATGGAGCCAAAGGTGCTCAACAAACTAGTTTGTATAGGCCAAAAGTGCCTGCAGTTGACCAGAAATGCTGAGGCAACATAGCTCCTCTCTTATTGGGGTCTAGGGTTGGAGCCCTAGGTGCCCGACTATTCAGTCTATGCCAGCTGAAAGCACCTAAAATTGAATGGAGAGGCTGTTGCAGGTCTTCCCATGCAGTTGGAGGTGCAGTTGGAACCAATGCTTGGACTTCAATCTGATCTGGGTCAAAAGTTGCCTGTCCCAACCTTCACTGTGATTTTCAATCAACCCTGCTTCCCCTCATGCTGGGGGCAGAGTTAAAATGGCAGCTACCAGCATCTTTTCTACTTAGGCAGGTCCAAACTGTAGTTGTTCTTAGGATTATACTTTAGCCAGCCAAATTTACTAAACAGTAGCTGAAATTGATGGCCAACTGTCACTTCCTCCCCATTTATGGGAAATGAGGCTTCCAACTCTAGCCACAGAATAGCTCCTGAGATGGCTTGCACCAAAAATGGAGGATGGGCACTGGTTTCCACAGTGTGGAGTACTCTAGTCATTAATTTTCACTGCATATGAGCAGTCTCATCCTTCCATTCTTTCAAGGATGTTGCAGGATGCTCTTCTAGTCTCCTGGGCTTCCCAAACAGGTGCTTTAGATAGCTCTGTTTAGATTACTCAGTGCACTTTAAGATGAGTTGACTATTGGAATGCCTTACTCAGCCCACCACTAAAAAGTTTACAAAATAGAAACAGATTTTATAACTAACAAATTAATAGGTAGAGAAAAATTTTTGATTTTTCAAAAGAATGTAAGAAAGGCAATAGAAAGTAATATAAATCAGGTGTGTCAAGTAGAAAACAAGAAAAAAGATGGTATTTATGAATGCAAATTTATCAATAATAACATTACATATAAATTGACAAATATAATGAATTAACAGAATAAATGAATTAAAAGAGAAAAAGTCAATATATGCTGCTTAAGAGAGACATACCTTAACTATTTATATATTTTAAATGTTGACAAAAATAGTGACAATTATAAATCCAGCACATTCCTCTGAAAGAATACTGGTGAAAATATTCCAAGATCAGACAAAGCAGACTTTGAGCCAAGAAGTATTAGTAGAGGTAAAAAGGAATATTTCATAGTGATTAAGACGTGAGTCCACCAGGAAGACATCAAAATTCTGCTTCCAAATAATTGCCTGAACTGAAAGTAAAAGTAGACATGATAAGAATCGTAGTTGTAGAAATTAACAGATCATTGCCTCAATAATAGATGGACAATCAAAGGGGGAATTCATTTAATAATCTTGGTGAATGAAGAGAAATAATATAAAAATTCAATATTTATTATGATGAATTATCAGTAAACTGGGGATCAAAAAGCCCTTTCTCAATATGATAAAGATTATCTACAGAAAATTTAAACTAACCTCCTGCTTAATGGTAATATTTTAAAATCTCCGAAAGTCAGAAAGAAGACAAGGATATTCATTAATAACATTTCTTTCCAACATATTACTGAAGGTCATTTCCAGCAGAAGGCAAGAAAAAGAACAAGGGTATAAGAATTAGAAAGGGAAAAAAACTTAAGCTTTCATAATTCTCAGATGTTTGTGGACATAGAATAGCAAATGAATCTGCAGATGCATTAATAGAATTCCTAAGTGAATTTAAATGTTTCATAGATTATAAAACAGTTACATTTATAAATATCAGAACAAAATGGATAATGAAAAAATATTACCTAGAAATAAATAAAACAAAGATTTGCAAGATTTTAAGACTGAAAACTACAAAACACTATTTTTTAAATGTTTATTTTATTTATTCTAGCCCCCTCACCCATTGTTTAAGGTCACTATCTGCTCTCTGTGCCCATTTGCTGTGTGCTCTCTGTGTCTGCTCATCTTCTCTTTAGGAAATACCGAGAACTAAACCTGGGACCTCCCATATGGGAGAGAGGTGCTCAAATGCTTGAGCCACCTCAGTTCCCTGGTTTGTTGTGTCTCTCATTGTCTTTTCTCTTTGTGTCTCTTTGTTGCATCATCTTGTTGCATCAGCTTGCTGTGTCTGCCCATTGTGCTAGCTCATCTTCTCCAGGAGGAACTGGGAACTGAACCTAGGACCTCCCATATGGTAAGTGGAAGCCCAATCACTTGAGCCACATCCACTTCCCTGAAACATTATTAAGAGAAATTAAAGAAGATTTACACAAATAGGTTATATATCATATTAATGGATTCAAGACTCAGTAGTAAAAAGATGTCAGTTTTCTATGACATTTTGTGTGTGTCATTATCATGGTGTTTTTAATTTAGAGATTTGAGGTTTACAGAAAAATCATGAAGAAAATACAGAGATCCCATATATCCCCCTGTAAACACTTTGTATTAGTCCTATACCTTTGTTACAGTTGATATAGGAATATAATTATAATTGTATTCATGACAATATTTTAAATTTTAATATCCCTCCCACTTAAAATCTCAGTATGCTTTTAAAATTTTGTATGAAAATTAAGAGTTTAATTTTTCCTTTTTTATTAGAGAACTTGTAGGTTTATAGAAAATCATGCAGAAAATACAGCATTCCCATAAACCACCACCCCCATTATTAATGCTTTGCAGTAATGGGGTATATTTGCTATAACTGATGAAAGAGTATTATTATAATAGTTCTATGAGCTATAGTTTACAATTTACATTAATATTCACTGTTTGAGTTATATAGCTCCATTTTTTTTTTAGTTTATTCTGGTAACATATATACAAAATAAAATTTCCCCTTTTAAGCACACCCAAATGTATAACTCAATGTTGTCAAAATTACATTCACAGTGTTGTGTTACCATTACCACCATCCATTATCAAAACTTTTCAATCATCCCAAATAGAAACTCTATAATTAAAAAATGTACTCCATATTCCCTATTCCCATTCCAGCTCCTGGTAAACTGTACTCTAGTTTCTGACTCTATGAATTTGCTTATTATAATTATTTTACATCAATAAGATCATACAACATTTTCTCTTTTTTTCCGGTTTATTTCTTTCAGCATAATGCTGTCAAGGCTTGTGGCTGCTCCTCATAGCCTCTCTTTCTGTCTGACTTTCACTCTACTTATAAAGGACTCCAGTAATCTATATTAAACCCAACCTGATTCAGTGGGGTCACAACTTAACTGAAACAACATCTTGAAGAGATCTTATTTGCAATGAGTCCACACCCACCAGAATGTAGAATATGGACCAAGACCAAGAACATGTCCACTCAGGGGTACAAAATTCTATTCACAGCACTTATGTATCCATATTAAGTTCCATTATCAAGTTCAAGAAATTTAAAATTGATGCCAAGTTTATAGTTTATGTTCCAGTTTTTCATAAATCCTAATAATGCCTTTTTGAACCTTCTTTCCTCCCTTATTAGATACTATCCAGGATCATGTATTGACTTTAATAGTTATTGTCTCTTTAGTTGCCTATTTTATTGTGATAACATATATGCAATATAACTTTTCCCATGTCAACCCCTGCCAAACATCCCATTCAGTGGGATTAATCACTTTTACTATGTTGTGGTACCCTTACTACCTTCCATTACTAAACATTCCCCATATCCCCAAACAGAAACCCTACAACTATTTTGCATTAACTTCCTATTCTCCTTGCCCCCACTCACAGTAACCTGTATGTAAGTTCTGTGTTGGTGAGTTTGTGTATTCTCCAATATTTTCTTTGTAGTTACCATAGGGCTTAAATTTAATATCCTAACTCTATAAACAATCTTGTTGGCTTTGATACCAACTTAACTTCAATAGTACAGTCTTCTTTGTCCGCTTCTGTTGTTGTCAGTGGCATGGGAATCTGTATTTCTTTCTGTTGCATCATCTTGTTGTGTCAGCTCTCTGGTGTGCAACACCATTCCTGGGCAGGCTGCACTTTCTTTCACACTGGGCGACTCTCCTTACGGGGCACACTCCTTGCACGTGGGGCTCCCCTATGCGGGGGACACCCCTGCGTGGCAGGGCACTCCTTGCGCGCATCAGCACTGCACATGGGCCAGTTCCACATGGGTCAAGGAGGCCCGGAGTTTGAACCACAGACCTCCCATGTGGTAGATGGACGCCCTAACCACTGGGCCAAGTCTGCCACCAGAAACTATATTCCTAAACCTCTTCTTTATCCCATGTAGTTCTTATCATAAATTACTTATTTATACATTATAATCCCCAAACCACTGATTTCTCACTACATGTTATGCATTTTCCTTTTAGATACTGTATGAAGTAAAAAGTAGAGTTATAAGCAAAAATACAATAGCACTGACGTTTATATTTATGCCTGTCATTATCCTTACAAGAGATCTTTATTTCTTTATGTGTCTTTGATCTACTCTCTCTTTTTTTAAAGATTTATTTATTTATTTATTTCTCTTCCCCCCCCGTCCCCCGCCTCAGTGGCCTGTTCTCTCTGTCTACTCACTGCGTGTTCTTTTTTGTCCGCTTCTATTGTCAGCGGAATGGGAATCTGTGTTTCTTTTTGTTGCGTCATCTTGTTGTGTCAGCTCTCCATGTGTGCAGCACCATTCCTGGGCAGGCTGCACTTTCTTTCACGCTGGGCAGCTCTCCTTATGGGGCGTGTGGCTTCCCTACGTGGGGACACCCCTTCATGGCATGGTATGCCTTGCGCATTAGAACTGTGCTTGGGCCAGCTGCACAAGGGTCAAGGAGGCTCGGGGTTTGAACCGCGGACCTCCCATGTGGTAGATGGACACCCTAACCACTGGGCCAAGTCCGCTTCCCTCTATTCTCTTTTGATGTTGCTTTGATCTATTCTTTATTATCCTTTCCTTTCAACTTGCAGGACTCTATTTAGCATTTATTTTAGAGTCAGTGTAGTGGAGATGAACTCCTTCAACTTTTGTTTATCAAGGAATATAATAATCTCATTCTCATTTATGAAAGACAGTTTTGCTGGAAATAGAATTCTTGATTGGAAGATTTTGTTTTCTTTACTTTAAGTTTGTCATTCCACTGCCTTCTTGCTCTCATGGTTTCAGATAAGAAATTGGCACTTAATCTAACTGACATTCCCTTGCATGGGTCATATTGTTTCTCTCTTGTAGTTTTCAGAATTTTCTTTATATCTTTGGCTTTTGGAAGTTTGATTATAATATGCTGTGGCATGTGTGCATTTGGATTTTTTTTTTAAAGATTTATTTTTTATTTATTTCTCTCCTCTTCCCCATCCCCCAGTTGTCTGCTCTCTGTGTCCATTCACTGCGTGCTCTTCTGTGACCACTTCTATCCTTATCAGCGGCACCAGGAATCTGTGTTTCTTCTTGGTGCATCATCTTGCTATGTCAGCTCTCTGTGTGTGCAGCGCCTTTCTTGGGCAGGCTGCACTTTCTTTTGTGCTGGGCGGCATTCCTTACGGGGTGCACTCCTTGCGCGTGAGGCTCCCCTACCTGAGGGACACTTTATGGGGTGTACTCTTTGCACGCATCAGCACTGCACATGGGCCAGCTCCACATGGGTCAAGGAGGCCTGGGGTTTGAACTGTGGTAGGTGGGCCCTCTATCCACTGTGTCAAGTTTGCTCTCCTGGATTTATCCTATTTGGAATTCATTGAGTTTCTTGGATGTGTATATTTATGCTTTCATTAAATACGGAAAATTTCAGTCATTATTTCTTTGAGTATTATTTCTGTTCCTTTCTCTTTTTCCTCTCCTGCTGGTACTACTTCAGTGTGTGTATTCATATGCTTGATGGTGTCCCACAGTTTCCTCAGACTCTGTTCATTTTTATTCATTCTCTTTTTCCTTCTGATCCTCAGACTGGATGGTTTTAATTGTTTTATCTTTGAATTCACTGACGCTTTCTTCTGTCACCTCCAATCTGTTCTTGATCCTCTCTAAGGGATTTTTAACTTCTGTTACTGTGATCTTCATCTCTGTTTAGTTCCTTTTCTTAATTTATGTTTCTCTAATATTATCTTCTTTATGCTGATCTGTATTTTCCCTGATTTCCTTTAGTTTTTTTGCCCATGTTTTTCTTTAGCTGTTTGAGCATAATTAAAACTATTTATTTAAATGTCTTTCTATGGTATGTTCCAGGTCTGGTCCTCCTCATCAACGTTTCTAATGCTTTAATTCTCAACTCTGCCTGGGCCATCACTTCCTTTTTTTTTAAATTTATTTTTTAATAGTATTTTGCTGAAACTTGAGCATTTTGATATTTTAATGTGTTATCACTGGAATTTTAAATCTGAGATGTCTGTTCCATAAGTTTGTACCTAGATAGTGTTATGACTGAGCTTTCCTTGAATACCTGGAGCTAACAAAGAAGGAAAAAGAAAACAAATTTCTCAGTCTTTGCAACTGACCTGTGCAGAGCTTTCCGTTCAGCCACCCTTAACCTTTCTGCACATGTATCTTGTCTTAGATATATGCATATGGGTCTGGGAATTCCCCACTTACGAATATGAATGTCATGTCTTCTCTGGGAAACATTTTTCTCATGGGGGCACTGCATTGTATGTCCTACAGCCACCAATCTCTTGTCCCAGGCAGCCATTTGTCTGCTTTCTCACAGCATTCCATATTAGATAAGAGAACTTGGTGAGCTGCCTTCTATAGATGGAATAAGTTCTGGAACAGAGTCATTCAGTCCTCCACTAGACCGATTTTGCAGACACACATGCTTCCAGTATGTGGATGAGGGTTACTCAGCTCCCTCTGGAACTGGGATCAGGGATCTGTACCAGGTGAGGATGGCTTTGCCCTGAGCCAATGAATGGTAGAAGGGGGGCCAGCCAGGGTGCCAGAAGAACCTACAACTTTTAAGTAGATTTTTTCTTGATTTGTTATTTGCCCTGTTACTACAATCTTTAAATGGTTTCTGAAACTTTGAGAAATATGTTTTTGCCAGTTTTTGCTGGTTGTTCAAGCTCCTGTGAGGGGACTGAACCCCAAACCATCTTTCTTCCATCTTGATCTTAGTGGACTGATTAGATTGACTTTTAACCTGTTTTTCCTATAAGTTTTTGTGTCACTATTGGAAAGTCATACTATGATAAGTAGGCCAGGTGATATCTGAAAGATATTTCATCACATATGTGCTTGTCTCCCAAATTGGGATGATAGTAAATCATAGCAGTAGGAAGGAAGGAAGTAGCAGTAGGAAGGAATATGCTTGTTGAATGAAATATGCACTAGTGTGTAAGCACATAAACACATGGCCCTAACTGAACTGAAGTTAATGTAAATTTTTTGCAATGACCACAATAAAATGATGAAATAAAATGGGGTAGATCTTCTGCCCCAGTTTCATTGAGTTTTGTAATAACTGGTACTCTAAGAACTAAAAAATATTTCAAGTCACAAGCCATTGCTCATGGACAGCTGAAATCATCTCTTCTTACATTTGGAATTCAAAGACTACAGAATGTCGCAGAGAAAAGCACAGAGTTGTTTTTATCTTTGGCATGTTTAGTGACAGAAAGGAAGAGCCATTTGTAGCATTAGGACACCACAGGAGGCCCTGACTGACTCTTTAATTTGTGTCCTCTGCTGAATACTGATGGAATGATTCCTGCCAGTGAGCATTAACATAGCCTTTCTTCCAAGGGAATACTGTCAATTTAGCTTCCTTAGATTTGCTGACTTACAGACTCCTATAGCCCTGCTTTACGAGGGCTGTTAAAAACTCGAATTGCTCTGTAGATACTTTCTGAACATTATCTGAGGTGGATCAACAGTTATGCTCCAAATTTAATAACAGAATAATCGGAGGTTCAGAAAACAGTAGGGACAGTTTAAAGAATTTTCCCCTGCCTACCTATAATTTATAATTTATTGGAATAAATTATTTTACCTGAATTAAAATTTTAATAATTTATCATTTAAATATAGTTTACACTTTTTAAACTTTTAATAGGAGACAAAGGCTTTATTAAGGGATATGTATACACATCATTTAATTATGAAAACATTGCATTATTGGTGTTATTTCTATAAAATAGATTCCCCTTCCTTCCTCCCTCCCTCCCTTCCTCCCTTTCTTCCTTCCTCTTCCCTTTTTCTCTTCCTTCCTTTTTTCTCATTGTTAGATGTTTCCTAAGTTTCTTAGGGTACTTAGAATGCATGGTAGCTGAAAATTTGATTGACTAGTATTATAAGTACTCTTGAGATAGGTTGCAGTTGGAAGTTTCTTCAGAGGGAGGTACTTCTGAGATCCTTCAGAGGAACAAACATCTCACTTCTCTGGATTGGTATTATTGATGCTTCCCTCAACCTTTCCCTCTTGGGTGCAAGACAGATGCCACAACTTCCAGAATTCTGTCCTCAAACCACCATCCCAAATAAAAGGAAAGAGGGCAGATAAAAAACGGGTTTTTCTTCAACAGTAGTGATAAAAAGCTTTCCAAGAAGAACCTTATATCTCACTGACCAGAATTAGGTCACTTGGTCACCTCTACTGCAACATAGCCACTAAATCTAAGTCTCTGTCAAAAGAACTAAACCAATTTTTATATCTTTTCCAGGGTTGGGTACATTTCCTTGAATAAAACTGGGCTTCTATTAGTAAGAATTTAGGAGTAATTGGAGAAGTATGTCCTTTATTTTTTATCATATAGTGGGAAACTTTATTTAGACCTTTATTTTTCATAAACTCATGGATTATTCTCCTTGAAATTCTTCCTTCCTTCTCTGGAACCTAGATAGGTCTCATGACATTGAAAACCTTGAAGTTATCCATAAATTTCATCATAAAATTAATTTAAAGCACTTTTCAAATGTACCTATATGTATCACTTTGTTAGACAGGAGAGTTTTAAAGAAATAAGAGAAAGCCTTTTTAAGGAAAAATAAAAAGATACTTTAGGACAGACTTTGGTTATATAACACAGAACTCCATAAGAGAAGGGTAGTTAAACAAGAACCAGCAAATTATCTTCCCCTTTGCCTGTGCTTACGTGGTCTATTTTTATCTATGCTTTTCTCTTCTAGCATTTGTTTCATTCATTCTCAATGTTTATGTTGGATTTCCTGCTTCATGGACATGTCTGCTCCGAACTATGGTTTACATATCTTCCCAATTTAATGCCCACTAGAGACTAGTTAGGACCTATGGGGCAATTTCAAAAGCTCATAAAGCAGACTTTGGCTCCAACTAATGATACCATCATCTGTGTTCTGGGACCAGTGAGATCTGCAACACAAATATGGTGCCAGGATCTTCTCTTGAGCATTGCTTTCACCAGAAAGAAAAGCATGAATTGATCAGACAGCACAAAAGTTGTCTGCTTCACCTACAAAACAGTCATTCATGAGACATGGTACTTTTGGATCAATAAATAAAGAAAAATCATACTCGATATTGATGTTGCACATTATTTTGGTGGGAGAATGATTAGTGTTAGGAGGTAACAGTATTAGGGTTCCTTAGGTGTCTGCTGTTTCTCACCTGGAGTTTAACATTTCAGAGCTCTTGGCCGCTCATATCTTTATTCGAGCAAAATTTACAATGATTTTTTTTTTCCCCTTGAGTCCCTACAGATAGCAGTTATGTTGATTTCTGAGCATACAAAGAAAAAAACACACATCTGGTGAGGAGATGACATGCGAAAACAAAGCTTCAATGATATGCTTTAGGTACTATGAAAGAAATAGTTAAAATTTACAGTGGGTGCACAAGCGACAAGTGGGTCTTTTGTATCTGGATGGAGAGTGTACCTGGATGCAGGGTCAGGGCAATTGTTTTGTAGGAAATGATCCTGGAAGTGTTTTTCAGTCTTCAAGAACTGACAATTCTGATCTCTGTTGGGCTGCAGGTTATCTTACATACTATACATTGCCTATGCTCATATTGTTTGGTATTGTGTTTTACTTTCCCACAAAACTGCCTTACTAATGCATCAATACTGATTTGAGTGTCCAGCAATATGCAAGGCTTTATCTGAACAGGGGTACTCTCTCTAGTCTGATTTCCTGTTAAGTAGCAATACATATTTGAACCATTGTAGCACAAGGTATTTTGGCTTCCTGGACCCATTTTCCTCTGTATCTAAGGTTTCTACTGACATATGCAGCAAAAGTATGAAAGAATCCTTTATTCATTAAAACAGAAGATTTTACTGACCATATGGCATATTCCACAGAAAGAGAGTTAAATATTGTCTCAGTCTTAAAAAGGAGGATTTTACAAAGATTTTGTAAGCATCAAAATTTTTAAAAAAGTTTCCATATTCCTCTTTATCAAATGTATCCTTTTCCAAATATAAAATTGTAAGAACCTACATACATAGGATTGGTAAGGAAAGGATGCAAAAGGAACCACGTCAGAAAACTGGTACACACTAGACACTTTATCCTAAAAAATCTTTATCATTAACCATGACCGTATGTCTTTTTATCAGATATTCAAACTCAGAAAATCTAAATTGTAGATTTTCACTTACAAGATGGAGTGGAGCAAATGTGCAACCTTTTCCAACTATTTCCTCCTCCTTCTCTGCTAGTTTATAAGAACACTGGCAACTCTACACATAGCAGTGAACCAGTGGCATCAAGGAAAGATAGATGGAACTGGGGTAAATTAAGTGAAAAGAGGAGTGGAAGAATATAAGTCTGGAAAGACAGGTTGTTCTCAGTTCATATACAGAAGAAAAACAAAGGGGGAATCAATTTCATGGTTTTTAACAGAGTTTAACATTTCTGTTACTGGATTTTGCTTAGGTTCTTGGCTATGCTGCAGAAATGAATTTTAAGAGCACACTGGGTGAGTTAGGCCAGTAATTTATTCAGGTAGGGAGGGAAGAAAATGGGAGAAAATAACAGAGCAGGGGTCCCAGGTAGAGAGGAAGGGGTTGAAAAGTGATAAAGCAGGCTGAATTACAGGTTACAATTCCCCATTATAGGTTCCAAATCCCCAGGTTTTACTTGTGTGGCCACATGGCTGAGGAAAAATGGTGAGAGTGGAGTGCAGAGGGCAGGAATGGGTCCAGAGGCAAGAGAGCTGAGCACATGGGCGCTCAGACTTGTGCCTGGCTTTAAACTGTTAATTATTCCACCTCTTTGCATGGCAGGGGAGGGGTTCTAACTGCTGCTTTGGTTGATTACTGCACCTATCAATTTCCTGTGAGGGCCCAGTGATAAAATCCTTGGGAAATATCTAGGGCTTCTCCTGGCTTCCAGAAGAAGTCTTTGTTCTGAATAGCAGAATTTTGGGGGTGGGAGTCTTCTAGCAGCCATCTCAGGGGTAATTGATATCCACGTGGACTCTCTGCCAGGCTCCAGATCAATCTATTGATTTCCTATCTTACTAACCATTTTCATAAATATTCTTGCATTTTTCTAATGCATGGGTTCAAATTTATTTCTTCAAACGTTTTCAAGTATTCTTATAACCTTAAATGTGGAATTAAGAAATTGATATGTGAAAGTGCTATTTATTACCAGTAGATGTGAGACTGTGTATTAGATTTTTGTGTTTAGAGGTTTCAGTGAAAAACATTTAACTAATGTTAATCAGTGAATTGTAAAACAGAGGTATTTGCTTACCTGACAAGTACAATTGATAAATAATCAATTACTTAGAAAACTGAAACTGTATCTTTCCAACTTCCTCCTACTTCTGCACATTTACCTTCCAGTAAAGTCATGTCCCCCATTTCCTGCTGTTCTTTCCCTCATACTTTTGTAGTTATTCCCTCTACCTGGGGTGTCCTTTCTGATCTTCACTTTTCCTGTGTCTCTTATATTATTTTAAATTTTAAATTTTAAATCAATTTAAGTCACTTCTTTTGAACTTTTCATCATTCTTCCTCTGCTCATATATCATTTTATCATGGTTCTAATATAATTTTTTTCCACAAGGCTATGGTTCTTTACTTACACGCTTATTTTCCAGAGGGTCCTCTACAATATAGGCAATACTTTTTAATCATCTTTGCATTCTCCATTCCAAGTGTAACAATTTAGACTTAGTTGATTGTTAGCTACCTAGAATAATCCTTCCTCCTCCTAGGCTCTGGAGGGTTGCCAGTAATCTTTAGGCTTCAGTCTCTGTGTCAACTATCTCATGGCATTCTCCCCTACCTCCATCTTCACATCGTGTTTTCTCTATGTCTGTCTGCGTGTCCGAATTTCTACTTCTTATAAGGCCACCAGTCATACCGGATTAATGTTCACCAAAGTCTAGTTTGACCTCATTTGAACATAACCACTTCCATCTGAAATTACCTTATTTCCAAATCAGGTCACTTACACAGGCCTGAGGGTTAGGACTTCAACAGATGACTTTTTGGGGAAAACAATTCAACCTATTATAGTTGTGGATTAATTCATGTTCATAGAATGAAAGTAAAGGAAATAAAGAGACTTTACAAGGTAGATGAGCTAAGATGTATGGTGTTCCAGGCCAGGGAAGAGTGTATGCAGTGGCAAAGCAAAAGAGGACATGGTGTGTTATTGCTACTACTACAGGGTGGATGGAGAAAATTTGGAACAAGTGGACAGAGAGATTCAAAATGGAACCTGGGTCTCTAGATTGTAGAGGACCACATGTTCTTTGCCAAGGAATGTGGGTGAACTCCTGTAGGTTGTGAGGAGATATGAACAGATTAAGCAGGGAAATGAGGTGATCAGTTTGTGTTTGAAGAGATAAATAGTTGGTGTGTGGATTATGAACTTTGAGGAAGAATGGAATTAGGAAGACCAACTCAGATGACATTTTTGTTGGATACACTTTGAAAACAGGTTCTCAGGATTTGAGGAGGATGTTGGCTTAGAAATTATTTTCAGTGTATTTTTCTTAATTACATTTATACTCTACCAATTTCAACTGCATGACTTTCAGTCAAATAATGTGCATATGGTTATTGAACAGGGCTATGTGCCTGGGCAGCATAGTTTAAGAAGAAATGCCATGGTAAGTATCCTCTACGATCAGTCACTACTCTCAAACACGGGAATCTTATATTTTTAGAAGAGGAAGTGGGGAGTTGGACAGTGTGTGGGCCCACCAATCAAAATGTAATTTGCCTCTAGTGCTGTCAGGTGAACCTAGTTGTCTTTTATTATCAACTAATGAGTAATTAAAATGCCATTACTGTTTACAAGGTATTTGCCTTGAAACAGTTTCAATACACCCTTTTTGTTAATTGATGTATGTAAATTCCCCAAAGTCCTTTCCATCAAAACAAATGATTTATTTCTTGAAAGAATGGACATTTCTTTCTTTGTTTAGTACTGGGAACTGGTACATAATAACTCCTTTATAAATGCTTGCTGACAGAATGAATGATGATAAGGCAGGTAGAAAGTTGAGTGAAAAGTGAAGCAAGAAGGATGTGCAATTGTTTTGTGATTTCAACACAAGTGTGTGAAGAAGCTCAATTTGTTTCTCATTAAGTGCATTTCCAAAATGTTTGCTAGTAAAAAGTTTTGCATTTTTGTTTTTCCATATTATCTTAATAACATTTGTTTTGCCATTTTTTTAAATAAAGGAAGCATGAGCCAAAAACTGATTTTTATTTAAAATAATTATCACAATATGATAGTTGCAAAACAATCTAAATGTTCTTTCCCTTTTATTACTAATTTAACAAATATTTATTGAGAAATTTGCATGTCTCCACATGCTGCTGTGATTGTCTTACAAAGTACAAAGACATGGTCATTATTTGAAAGGAGGAAAATACGCCTACAAACATTTCAATACCAGCTAGGTAAGACATAGGACTTGACCTGTTCCAAGGATCAAGTGCGTTAGGTCCACAAATTAAACCTCATAAAGGCCAAAAAATTATTTTTAAATAAATAACTTTTGTGCTGCTGAAGATATTTACATGAAAATATACTTCTTTCTGTCTTTCTCCTTTCATTGTGTCTGCTCTAGCATCAGTCACAATGATTTCTACAGCCCTCAACTGAGATGTCATGAACAAAAAATAAGATCTTAGAGAGGCTTCAATGCCAGCAGCAGGTAAATGCATAATACATAAGTCAATTTTAGTACAGGGAAGTGGACGTGGCCCAGTGGTTAGGGCATCCGCCTACCACATGAGAGGTCTGTGGTTCAAACCCTGGGCCTCCTTGACCCATGTGCAGCTGGTCCATGTGCAGTGCTGTGCACGCAAGGAGTGCCGTGCTACGCTGGGATGTCCCCTGCATAGGGGAGCCCCATGTGCAAGGAGTGCACCTGTAAGAGAGCCGCCCAGTGAGAAAGAAAGTTCAACCTGCCCAGGAATGGCACCGCACACACAGAGAACTGACACAGCAAGATGATGCAACAAAAAGAAACAGATTCCCATGCCACTGACAACAGAAGTGGACAAAGAAGAACACACAACAAATGGACACAGAGAACAGACAACTGGGGCAGCGGGCCATGGGGAGATAAATAAATAAATCTTTAAAAAATTTTTAAAAGAATGTCTTTACATGTATAATATGGACAATAGATAGTGGGTGGCATGACGGTGTCTACAAAGTATGTTTGCAGGAAAGTCAGCCAGAATATGTATTCATGCTCTTCCATCATGGGAAAAGTGGTGCTTTATTCTCAAAGAAATAGACACTTAGGTTAGTTATGGATTTACCTTCCTTGCCTGCAATGCTTCTGCCAAATCAACTTTCCATAGAATTAAGGAATGCTTTATTCACCATCTCGATATTGCAGGCAGGATAGAGCTTGATCAAGGAATTAATATTTATAGAAAATAAAGTAGAAAGATGTACATGAAATTTACTGCTGTTATCATGATCCCCATCACCTCTAAGCAAACTGGCATGATATAATGACAAAATGGACTTGTGAAGTGCCAGGTGAATGACAACACTTTGTGGCACTGAGATAATAACCTCCAGATGTGGTATGTGGTCCACATCAGTGACCAATATATGGCGTATTTCTCTCATATGGGGACTCAGGAGAACAGGAATCAAGGGAGGAGGGGGTGGCTTTTTTCATTACTACCCCCAGAGACCACTAACAGCATTTCTGCTTCTTATTCTTACACCTTTGAGCAATGCTGATCTAGAAATCTTAGTTACCAATGAAGGAATGCTTTGACCGTAGGGTCTTCTATAGCAATAGTTCCCTATAACTGGAAGTTGAGACTACCATCTGTACTCTCTGGGCTCCTCAAACCAGTATGCCCTCAAAGAAGAGCATTCCTGTTCTAGCTGGAGTGATTGATCCAAATTATCAAGGAGAAATTGAGTTTCTAAGACAAAATAGGGGTGATGATAGTATGTCAGAAATGCAGGAGATTCTCCAAGTATTTCTTAGTACTCCCATACCCAGCGATTAAAGTCAACGGGAAGTGAAAGCATTCTAATACAGGATGGACGCTAATAGCCTAGACGAAATCCTAACTCTCCATGGTTCTTGCTGAAGGCAAAGGGCATAGAATAAGGTACTTCTGAATACCAAGCATCATCACAAGACCAATAACAGAAATGAGACCTGTAATAGTTTTGAGTATTTTTTCTTATTTTGATATGCATATGCTTATGCATGTATTAACATTTTTTCTCTTGCCTCTTACATTTGCCTATCATCTAACTTAAGTATTAATAGTATTTAATTTTATATTTTAGTATTTAATTTATTAAGATATCAAAAAAGCAATGTGAAGCTAGGAAAGGAATGAACATCACCCAAGGATAGATAAAGGGATTCTTTATCTTATTTTGGGGAGAGGATTGTAAAAGGCACTATGTAATATAGAAGCATAATTTTTCTGTTTTCTTTATAAATTATGTTAAGGTTGATTGAGGTATATTTAAATGGAAAATTGACAAGGGGAGAATTGTGGTGAGTTTTTTGGGGTTAACTAATGTAAACTAGAACTACATTTACAGAAACTCCCTTTCTCTTTTTACTAATTAGTGTGAGCCACGTGATATTTGTGTGAAAATTGGAAGGCAATAGTGACAGACCAGCACTATATTTTTACACTCATGAAGTCAAAGCAGATCACCATGTATAAGGCAACTTAGGTACTTTATCATTTATCCATTGATTCACCTTTTTGGTGTGGACAACTTCTGGGCCTGCGGCATCTCCAGTTCCTGCTGCATCTCCTCTTTCAGCTTTTCTGATTCATGTACGAGGTGTGGGTTTTTCTCTGTGATGAAGGGCAGCAGCTTCTCCTGCAGTACAGGCAAATCCTCAAGGTTGGAGGCTTAGAGGCTGTTAGAGAACCATGCAAGTTCCAGTCTGTTGACATGAGTTTCATTATCTTCACAAATTCCTTTTAGTATTTGCTTTCCCCTCATCATGGTCTGCCTTCCCTTCCTGCCTGCCTGCCCAGATGGCATTCAGCTGCAGTACCAGAGAGAGTGTAAATAACCTTCCATACCCTATTTAACCACTTTCCTAAAATGTGAAAGATCAAATACCCGTGATAAATTGTGTGCGTGTATTCTAGTAGTTCTACTTCTGTGATTGAACCCTGATTGATAAAAGTGGCAGAGCCAGTAGGAGAAAGCTTATATATATATATTTTCAGCTTAGTATTCTTTTGCAGTCATGGAAAACTAAAGGTAAATATGTAAATGTGTATATTAGTTACTCTTCCTGCACACTATCTAATTGTTCCTTATACTCTATATTTTAATAGTTTTGGAGAAATTGAAAATACTATGAATTTTGTCATTATTAACTAAATGTGACAGTTTCACATCTATGGGGAACACACTTAACCTAAGATTGAGCCAATTACTTCATTTCATCAAAAACTATAAACCTTCCCAACATTTAAAAATGTATAAATCATTTTAATAAATATTCTTATGAATAGTCAGTTCAATTCTGTCACTGTCGAATTGTTTCTAATTTGGAACCTTACTTTAGACTTCAAATGCCTTTTAAGTTTAGGCTGTATTTCCCTTCACATTATTGCTCTTTTCAATTATTTTATAGAGTGAATATGGTCTGAAGGATTCTAACCTGACTCTGGTCATTCTTATAGCAAAACATTTTTAACATTGTATCCCCCACCCCTCTTTAGGTGTCCCTGGGTCAAAGCAATATTCCTGATGATATTAAAACATAATAAGAGGAAAAATATGGGATTGGCACATCACAGTAGTTATCTCTTCCAGCTCAAGATTATATTCCCTTTTGGATTTGAATTATAGTAGGAGCAGATGGACATTTAGTCAATAAAGAGTCTGCTATTGCATTTATTATCTTCTAAAGGACAATGACCTCATAAATACCTTAATTTGAAATTCTTGGGTAATAGGTGACCTCTGCTTAGGTCTGTCCAACTGTTATTAGCATAGTTGTTAAATGGGACCTATACAACTCGGGTATGAAAAAAAAGATGAATTACAAAGAGAGTAAAGGCCCAGAAGATAGTTATGATGCCATATTTTATGAAAGAAGGAAATGAAAAAATAATGTGTTTAAAAACCACAGGCACACATGGTGCTGTCACACTGCACAGATACCATCTTTATATATCAAAGAAAATAGTGCATTTTGCCTTAGAAAACCTGCCTCTGCCATTTGCTGAACAGGCAACCATTCAAATTCTATATGTACTGAGTAAATTAAAATTTTTGGAGATTAAGACAGAAACTTAGCTTCTATTTTCTGTTGCTTCATTCATTGAAAATTATGTTCTCTTTTTCTTTCTTTCAGTTTGCAAGAATATCAAAATTTGGCCAAGGGATTAGAGTATAGTCATCAACTGATTCTTTATTAGAGCTATATAGTCTCTTCGAGGACATCAAAATAATCTTTCATACTGAAAAAACATCCCTCAATTAATTGAACTTCCAGTAGCATATGTGGATCCAATTAAAAATGTTAATTTCCATATATTATGTGTTGACCAGTGATGTTTTATATTTAATATATGGTACAATCATTGAATCTATTTTTCTAAACTAGTCCTTTGAAATACATCATCTTAAGAATTTATAAAAATGCCTGGAATGTTTAGGAAGTGTGTTAACAATGTGATTTGTACCCTGTTAATCATAAAATCATGTGAGTGTTTTTTTTTTAATAAGCCTTACTTCCTGGCACCTTAGTAAATAGGTATGACAGTTCCTTCACATACATACCAAGGAATCCCCACCAACTGTTGTACATTGAAGGTACTACAATATAGAAATACTCATTAGTATCATTTTTAAACAAACTTTATATGTAGTTCCTCATGGACTCAGGGAGAAAAGAACTACCAAAAATTATTAACAAGTGAGTTTATTTTAAAAATAAAGAGAGGTGTGGGAGAAGAGATAAATATAAGAGTGATAGAAAAATCAAAGAAGAAGAAATACAAGGAGCTACCAAAATTCATAAATCTATATGTGATGCCATTGGCTTGGTGATATAAGACATTCCCTGGAAAAGTCTACATTCAGAGTTAACTAATAAAAGGAAAGGACATTGCCCAGGTCCCTCCTGCTGCAGATGCAGACTATACAGAGCCGCTCATAACAGTGAGTTAGAAACCCACACATAAACAGGCTCAGGAACCCAAGTTTGCAGACACTCAGGGCAGACAAGTAGCTGAGGAATGCAGCATATAAATGTGCCCCAAGGGGGAGAGAAGATGAGGAAAGAGAGAGGAGAGAAGAGAGAAAGAGACACTATGGCGAAACTGTTGGCAAGAGGTGTGCACACTCAATCCAGTCTCTGTTGGCAAGACCACCGAAATGAAAAATGGACTTTTCTGCATCGACTCACCTTTCTGTATTGAGTCCTTCTGGGCTTCTGGTGCAGAATACATTAATGAAGAAGAAATCAGAGACAGAAAAGCCTGATAGAAAAAAGAGCCAAAGTAAATATTTCCTCAAATAGCAGGGTTCCTGAGGGCTCTGGAGAGATCCAGACACTATAGGCAGGTCAGACAGGTCAGGAATTTGGTTTCTTTCTAGTGGACCCTACTCTGGAAGTTATGCTCCCCAATGTGACAGGTTTGACTCCATTTTCTTTTCCTTACACATGGCTCTACTGCCCCTTCTATTTGACCCTGTAGTTAGTACAAGAGTTGATAGGTTTATGTCCAAAAGACTTAAATCTTTGGGCTATACATGTGCCAGTTGGGCCTTGAATCTCAAGAGAGTTGCAACACTTACACTCCAGTTCACTGGACTCACCCAGGACAACTAACAAGGAGGTGATGATGGACAACCATCGTAACAAGGAGCCAAGAGAATCTATAACTGAAAGCAAGAGAGTGCCATCCATTGGTCCTAGGGACTGGAGCATATGGGAATCCCCTTTATTTTTTATTTAGCATTTATGTAATCTAAGTATCTTTAAAAAATAGAAAAGTATATATATAAAAAATAAAAAGTAGTCAAAAGACTTTAATAGGCATTTCTCTGAAAGGATATACAAATGGCTAAAAAACAGCTATTAGAGAAATGCAAATCAAAATCATGATGAGATCCATTTCACACCCACTAAAATAGTTATTATTTAAAAAAGAAAAATACAAGTGTTGGAGAGAAAGTGGAGAAATGGGAATACTCATTCATTGCTGGTGGCAATGTAAAATGGTGCAGCGCCTGTGGAAGAAAGTTTGGCCTTTCCTCAGAAACCTAAGTGTAGAATTAACATATGACCTTGCAATATCTCTATCAGTTTTATACAAAATAGAATTGAAAGCAAGGATTTGAACATCAGCACACTGATGTTCATAGCGACATTATTTTGCAACATGGATGAACCTTGAAGACATTATATAGAGTGAAATAAGCAGACACAAAATGACAAATAATGTATGAACCTCACTGGTATGAAATGATTAGAATATGCAAGCTCATAGAGTTAGAATCTAGAATATAGGTTACCATGGGCTGGTATGGGCGTAGGCAATGGAGAGTTAGTGCTTCATTTGTACAGAATTTCTATTTAGGTTTTTTTTTTAAAGATTTATTTTTTATTTATTTCTCTCCCCTTCCCACCCCCGCCCCAGTTGTCTGTTCTCTGTGTCCATTTGCTGCGTGTTCTTTTTTTGTTTGCTTCTGTTGTTGTCAGTGGCACAGGACACTGTGTTTCTTTTTGCTGCGTCATCTTGCTGTGTCAGCTCTCCATGTGTGTGGTGCCTTTCCTGGGCAGGCTGCATTTTCTTTTGCGCTGGGCAGCTCTCCTTATGGGTGTGTGTGGGGCTCCCCTACATGGGGACACCCCTGTTTGGCACGGCACTCCTTGCATGCATCAGCACTGCACATAGGCCAGCTCCACATGGGTCCAGGAGGTCCAGGGTTTGAACCGTGGACCTCCCATGTGGTAGATGGATGCCCTAACCACTGGGCCAAGTCCGCTTCCCTCTATTTAGTTTTATTGTAAAATTTGGGATATGGATGGTGATGACGGTTGCACAACATTTTGGGTGTAATTAGCAGCACTGAAATATACATGTGAATGTGGTTAAAAGGGAACATTTGGGTTGTACATATGTTACTTGATTAAAAATTAAAAGATGAAACATAAGACTGTACAACATGGTGACCCCTATTGTAAATGATGCAATATAGTTAATAGTACAATTATAAAAATGTTCATTCATAAATTGTAACAAGTGTACCACACTAGTGCAAAGTATTGCACTAGTAATGCAAAGAAATGGGGGGGGGGGGATACACCGATGTTCATAGCAGCATTTTTCACTACTGCCGAAAGTTGGAATCAACCCAAATGCCCATCAACAGATGAATGGATAAACTAAATGTATATACATACAATGGAATACTACTCAGCTGTAAGAAGGAATACAGTACAAACACATGGCATAACATGGATGAATCTTGAGGACCTTATGTTGAGTGAAGCAAGTCAGGCATTGAGGACAAATACTACATGACCTCTCTGATATGAAATAAGCAAACCAAGCTGCCTCAGAGGGCTAGAGATTGAGTGATAGGCTTACAGGAAATTTCAGGGGAGAGGAAAGCTGTGAACTTTCACATGGGTGAAATCTATGATAAAGTGGAGGTAAGTAATTGTGCAGGGAAAGGATAAGACATGGGCATAGGGATACCTTTGGGTGGGGCTTTGCATGCTTGAGGGGGGCTAGGGTTAGGAGGATGGGTCAGATGGCCCAAGGAATTGGGGGAGAATTGGGAGGAACAGATGAAGATAGGAGATTGTCGGGTATGTGGTGGAAACTATAATGTTGAGAAAACATTTAGAAAATATAATAAGGAAGGGTTACTTGTTTAAAGTGCTGAATGGGGGACATCTGACACAGGGGCAGGCTTCTAGGTAGTGTGTGAATGTTCATCTTGTCAAAATGTGTTATATCATGGGTCAAGACCCATACAATGAGTGGGAAGGTGTACCCCATTCTGGGGAGGTCTGATGTTCTCAAACAGAGGGAAGGGTGTCTCTCAAGAGAATTGGTAGCTCCCAGTGAGAGAGAACAGTCTAGTGTGTCAAGCCCTCAGCATAGCTGCAAGTATCTGTGAATCTGGTCCTTCAAGCAGTGAAGCTTGGTTGTCACTGTGGGCCCTGAGGGGAGGTATGAGAGAGGAATAGAAGAGATGGAAGCAGGGGTAACCAGTGGGGCAATGGAAGTGTTCCACAAGGCTGTGTAATGATGGAATAGGCCAAGTTGAAATATCAAAAATTTATAAAAGTGTATAGTCTAAAATGTAAACCAAATGTCCAACATAATGTAACTAAAAATTTAGAAAATGTGTGCAGTCTAAAACATAAAGTACAATGTAAACCAAAATGGAACCATGTTTGGTAGCTATGTTTCAATATCTGTACATTAGCTGCAGCAAATATAACATGAACATGTAAAAAGACCATTGCTGGGGAAAGGGGAAAAGGATTTGATGTTGGATATATGAGAGTCCCCTATAGTATATATATGATTTTACTGTAATCTAAAACTTTTTTGAAGACAAAATTAAAAATAAAGAATGTAGACACTGAGGAAGAAATGGAAGAAATTGCCTTGCCACTGTACATATAGGGTAGCACCTATTACAGAGATGAAAGGCAAAATGTCAAACACAAAATTTTATGCTATTTTTCTTTTTTTAATACCTCAATTTATTTTTCACTTTATTTTAGTTTTTCTAAATTAGTATATATTCTATTTCTAATCTTTAAACCAGTCATTACCATATCATTTTCCTACTAATTGAATTTGGCAATATATTAGACTTCATTTTTGAAGAAGTTTTGGACCACAGAGGGGTTCAACTATGACAAAGGAGGAACACTGGAGAGGGATGTTACTGATGAGGGACACATGGTTGGGAGTGAGTTCTCCAGGGCATGTATATAGGGTATATAAAAATGTTCAGATATTTGTTGGGTATTTTCATAGTATTTAGAGTTACAAATGACAACTGAGGGAGTGCTGAGTTCCTAGCCAGGGGAGCTCTGTCACATTCCCCAATGAGACAGCAACAGTCTCCCAAGTGAAAGGGCAGAGATTAGTGAAGAAAGATGGCACAATGATGAGCCCTTGATACTGATGACTATGCTTATAAGCCTGTGTGCCTGAAATTTGAACTAGGCCTAGAGCTGCAGGGTGCCTAAGACTTACCTCCTGAGAGCCTCTATGTTGCTAAAATATGGCCACTCTCTAAGCCAAACTCAGCATATAAATGCATTACCTTCCCCCCCAGCATGGGACATGACTCCTGGGGATTAGCCTCACTGGCACTGAGGGATTACTACCAATCACTAACTGGTGATACAACTAGAAAAGAGCTTGGATAAAAGGGGGAAATGGTAAAGACAAATGAGTTTATATGGCTAAGTGACTTCAAAATGAATCGGGAGGTCATCAGAAGGGCTACGCTTATGCACATCTCAGCAGAATCCCAGAGACAGCCAAAGTAGATACAACCTAGGTACTGGTGCTCCTGAAGGCTAAGGAGACATACAGGTTCTACGGTCATGGCAGATGGCTCTGGATTTCATTGCCTTGTCAGTGGACCGTACTTTGGAATTTGTGTTCCTGAGTGTGATGGAGTTGGACTCAGATGTAACCTTACTACACCTGCCTCTTCTGTTACTTTTACCAAACCTTTGATTGGTGATGGGGTTGATGTATACTCAGGAAACTTGAATCTCTGGACTGGCCGTATGTCAGCTGAACCCTGAGCCTCAGCAGAGTTGCAACTTGTATTCTACAGTTTTTTTACTTACCCAGGTAAGCTAACAGGGAGGTGAAGATGGTCAACCACCACCCAGGGAACTGAGAGTGCCTACAACTGCAAGCAGGAGAATCACATCCATCAGCCATGTGGGATCTAAGTCCCCTCTAGTTTTAGAGGTGGAGTGGATTACACCATCCCACAGAGCACAGGATGGAGGAATAAAATATATATAAGAATTAACTTACAGGTATTCTACTATAGAACTATTTTGACTCTAGCAATGGAAGAAACCGTATCATTGATGTGGAGACAGTGGCCATGGTAGTTTGTGAGGGCAGGGAGAGGGAAGAAGAGATGTGATGTGGGTGCATTTTCGGGACTTGGAGTTGTCATAAGTGATATTACAGGGTCAGATGCTGGACATCATATAACCTGCCATAACCCACTCAATGGGCTGGAGAAGAAGGTAAACTATAATGTAAACTATATCCATAGGTGCAGCAGTGCTCCAAAATGTATTCCCCAAATGCAATGCATGTTCCACAATGAGGAAAGAGGTTGTTGATGTGGGAGGAGTTGGGTGGGGTGGCATGTGGGTATATGGGAACCTCATATTTTTTAATGTAACATTTTTTGTGATCTATGTATCTTTATAAAAAAGACAATTAAAAAATAAATATAGGGCAGTGGATTTGGCCCAGTGGTTAAGGTGTCCGTCTACCACATGGGAGGTCTACAGTTCAAACCCCGGCCTCCTTGACCCATGTGGAGCTGGCCCATGCGCAGTACTGATGCGTACAAGGAGTGCCCTGCCACACAGTGGTGTCCCCCGCGTAAGGGAGCCCCACGCGCAAGGAGTGCGCTCTGTAAGGAGAGCTGCCCAGCGTGAAAGAAAGGGCAGCCTGCCTAAGAATGGCACCGCCCACATGGAGAGCTGACACAACAAGATGACACAACTAAAAGAAACACAGATTCCCGTGCTGCTGAAAACAACAGAAGCGGACAAAGAAGGTGCAGCAAATAGACACAGAGAACAGACAACAGGTGTGTGTGGGGGGGAAGGGAGAGAAATAAATAAATAAATAAATCTTTAAAAAATATATATATATATAAAAGAATGAATGGTATATGAGAATGCTGTACTTTTTACATGATGTAGTTTTAAAACCTTGCAAGTTTTCTAATTAAAGAAAAGAAAAATGCATCAATTTTTTCCCTCAACGTCACTGAAGTTAAATTAAGTCACCAAAGGAATATCTAATAATAAAATAAGTTGAGACTGAAATAATTCAGCTCTAAATAATGCTTGACCTCAGAGTTTATATGATAAAATATCCCACTGTATTTATTTTACATATTGTATAGCTTAACTTTGGTTAATAGTTATTTTTCTTGGTCTAGACTCAACATTCCTGGTTATTGAAATTCTAATCATTCTTTACTGATATGACTAATATATAAAAAACCATCAGACATCATCCACCCCAATCAATATCAGTTAGTATTCCAACTGATGCCCAATACACTGGTGCTTTTCTTTAATAATTCTTCACCATTCCTACCTTGTGTAATATTTACTTCTTTATATGGTTGTAACTCTCACTAAATGTTTGTTCAAGGGAAATGTTCATTGCTTCCATCATTTAAATATTTATGAAATTATTGATGTTAATGTATATTAACATATATTGTATGTTAATGTATATTCAATTCATCTCTATGTCTCCACAATATTTACCATTATACAAGGAATAGTGTTAATAACAAATAGATAGAACCACATGAAGTTCTTAACATTGTAATATAATGCAATAATGTTTTATTTTGTCAATGATGTGATGATGTGGTCCATTCAATTAAGAAATAATTTTTGAACTCTGAACAGAATAATGCAAAGAGCTGTGACTACAATGGCAAGCAAGATTGATCTGGTCCTTCCAGGCAAGTAGGAAAGAAAGAGGAAAATGAGTAAACATGCAAATAGAAGGATAACTAATGTTAAATAGGATAAATAATGTTGAGATGGAGAACATAACATTAAACATTATGTTGAGTGAAATAAGCCAGACACAAAATGGTCTTACCTTTTCAGAAGGATTGGCATCCTAGATGAGATAGAGACAGGATTCCAGGCAGAAAGAATAGCTCTTCCAGTAATAGGAAAGGATTTGACTCTACTAAAATCTAAAATAATGGTTGAATGGCTAAAAGAGAAGGAAAAAGTAAAGTAATATCAGAAGAAATTTTAGTGGTGAGTAGGTCCCAATCATGCTGGCCTCATAAGAATTTTTTATTTCATTCTACATCAAATGGGAAGCCACTGGGGCTTTTAAGTAGGGGATAAATATGGACCTAATTACCATTTAAAATGTGACTTGCTTCTCCATGTGTGAGATAGAAAGAGTAGAAGCGAAACATCATTTATAATGCTTCTGCAGGATTCCAAGAAAAAAGATGGTAGCCTGGACTGAACCAGTGAAAAAAGGAGATGTGAGGGTAATGGATAGATTTAAAAGTTGTTGGTGGGTCCAATCAGCAGGACTTACTGAAGCCTTTTAGAAAAGGAAGAAATCAACAATGACTCCCAATTTCCTGTTTTGAGAAATTGTATGGGAAATGAAACCATTTAACAAAAAGTGTTGAAGATGAGAGAAAGGTGGAAGGAACTAATTTTTTAGCAAATGTAGGAGTTCAATTTTAGATATGTTGTTTGAAATATCTATGACATATAAAAGTGGCATTTCAAGTAGTCAGATAAACTTGTCTAAACCTTAAAAGTTTATGTTTGTATTATAAACATAATATGAGAATATACATACATAAATCACATTTAAAACCTCAAGAATAGTTGCAGTATCTAATGGAGAGAGTGTAACAAAAGTAGTAAAGAAGGTCCAGGACCTAGTCTTTTCTTTAAGGACTAATATAAAATTAAGTAGAAATGGAGAAGCCTGCAAAAGAAACAATTTGTCAATGAGGTAAGAGAAAAATTAGGGGATGTTGTGTCAAAAAGGCTACATGAAATTCAGAATAATTTTGTCTAGTTTAAAAAGACAAAACCCCTCAGAATTCTGATTGAAGAGATAGTTCATTTATACATTAATTGTGAAGAATTGATATTTTTGTGATAATAAATCTTCTGATTAAGTAATGTTGTATATTAATCCAATAACTAATCTTTAAGTAATTTAATAAATTTTTTGTTCCTCATAACTGTATACCTTTTGATTTAGTTTATTCTTAAATATTTTAGTTTCTCCCCCATTGTAATGTATTGTAAAGTGGATTCTATTTTTTTTTTTTTTTTGCTCTAATTCATCTAGTTCCCAGGTATTGTAATAATTCTTTTCTGTTTGTTTGTTTGGAAATTTAATAAATATACAATAATATTCTTATCAAAGAAGGATAGTACCCTGACTTCATATCTACTACTCAAACTTATTAATTGATTTTCTTCTCTTAGTACATTAGCTAGATCCTTGAGAAATATTTTAGGTATTAGTGCTGATTACAGGTACAGGGTCTGCATTTCACTGTTGGGTTTTGCATATGACTTTTTCATGTTTTAGATAGCATTTGGTCCCAGATTTTTCATAGTCCTTCCTAGAAGAAGAGCTTACATGTCTACCCAATACAATTTGATTTCCAGTACTTCCTAATAGGAATATATTCCTTCCATCCTTTGATATCAGGCTGGCATATGACTCACTTTGGTTAAGTAGTATAGGCATCCATCATTGACTGTCACGTTCAACAGAAGTTTTCAGAACCTTCTCATGGTTTTCCCAAGATTCATTTTGTCCACTGCCTTGAGGATAATCTGTTATAGATAAAGGCTACCCTATTAGCCTGGACCCATGGATGAAAGGGATATGTGGAGTAAAGCTGAGCAAAGACAAGCAGAACTGAAACTAAATCTTGAATGCATGTAATGAGATAGAAATAATAGTTATTTGTTGCTGTAGAACAATTTACTGAACTATTTGCTTGCAAAGTTTCCTATTTTATTTCAATTTTCATTAGAATCCCTGGTAAATTTTGCCTAATGTAATTTTGTCATCTGTTTATAAAACTATGGGATTTTCCTTTTAACTTATTGACTAGATTATGCTTATTTATCTCTTTAATTACAACAACACTCCTGGAATAAATACTACTTAGTGATAGTGTACTAGTTTTTTTAATATACTGGTGGATTTTATGTGATAATATTTCCTTTGGAATATTGAGTGTATAGTAATAAGATGAGTTATGTTTGAGGCATAAAAGGGGCCGAAAATTTTTCATAATTTTAATGGCCTGAATAATTTTAATTTCATAGGTATTCATTTTTCAAGGATAACTAAGAACTTCACCCTAAAACTTTATATATTAAATTTCCATTCAATATGCCCAGCCTGGGAAAAGACTGCAATCTACCCCACCCTAGCCATATTCATACAATTATGAAAAAAGTAGAAAACAAAACACAAACACTTAAAAAATAAGAAAAAGAAACTTTAGTGACCACAAAAGAGTGAGAAATCTCTACCAAATGGGCAGTATATGGTATGTCACAGGAAAGTCAGAAAAAACAGGTCCAAGGCAAAGGCAAAAGCCATCCCAAGCTTTTGCATCCCAAGCCAAGCAAAGGCAAAAGCCATCCCAAGCTTTTGCATCCCAAACCATGGATACTCAGAGCTGTATAAAGCCAGGGAGTCCAGAACAAGAATAGCCAAGCAAGTGCACTTCCAGTGTCTGTTTCCATGTAGGAGCAATGTGTGTGTATTCTCTGACTAGGGAGCCAGGAGAGTGTTGTAGATAGCAGACAATACTTGGAGGAACAGGAAGGACTCTCCAGAGAAGGCTAGCATGGGAAATACCACCAAGCTATTGCCTTTTTCTCTGAAACTAGGCCAGAATTCAGGATCAAATGTGTTCTCTCTAAGCAGTTTACAGATACCATTAGATGGTCTAAATGAGAACTTTAAATTTAAAGATGAACACAGTCAAGAAGTTCAACAGCCAAAAAATCCAAGACCGATAAAAGGCTCAATATATGGAAGAATTTAAACAATAAGGAAGTGTTAATTCCTGAGGCAGGATTGGACTTTCAAATTAGCATAATAATATTCATCACAATGTTTGTGTTCACTGATTGTTTCCTACCTGGCTAGGTTTTTTCTAAACTTTGAAGTGTCCTACCTTCATATGGGCTATATAAATGAGTAAATCACAGCCATAAAAGAAAAAAACTAGTAACAGTGAAGAGAAAAAGAGAAATCTCAGAAATGAAAACTTGTTGAAATTGAAAATAAAAAAATGTCAGAGTGGATTGAGAGGAAATGTAAATTAGGTGGCTGGAAGATCTTGATAAATCAAGCAGCACAAAGGGAGAAAGAGAAAGAAAGTGTGAAAGAAAAGTAATGAAGCATGGAAGAAAAACCCAAAAATTCCAAAATCAAACTAATAGGAGAACAGAAGGAGTGCATGTGATACACAAATAACACCAGATAATTGGTAGAATTGAAGAATGAATTATCTTATTAGAAGAGTCCACTCTATCCTGAGAAGGTTAAATTGAAAATTACTAGAAAATTTAGCCAAATAACAAAAACTAATAGAACTAAAAATAAAAATAAAATCTTTAAAAATTCTGAAAAATATGAAGATAAGGTTACTGGAGACAAGATACCAATTGAACAACATCTTTTCGTGGAAGGAAGAATGAACGCAAAGGCTTTTAGACAAGAAGGAAAATAAAGAAAATTTGCTACGTTAAATTCATTTATTAATAAAAAAGATTAAAATCAGTGAACTATGCTTTCATATTAAGCTAGGAAACAAACTACATAAACCCATTGAAAGAATAATAAGGAATTAACAGAGGAAAAGCAGAAATTAATGTAGATAAATGAAAGCATTGAAGCTTTTAAAATATTAACATAACTTTTAAAATATGATCAAGAAAAAAAGATAAGGAACAAATAATGCTAGTAATAAAAGTAAGAAATAGCTACAGATACCAAGATAATTCAAACAGCTATAAGAAAATACTATGGGCAATTTAATTTGTTTCTGAGAAATGCACAGGATAATATTGCTCTAGAAGCAGGGATGTAGAATAAAAGTGGAATCAAATTATAATTCTTTTTTTTCCAAATTTTATTTCAATCAAAACATAATATAACAGGGAAAAGGTAGCTTAACAAGTTATGGAAGTATTACTCCTAAAAATTCTGTCCAGACACTTTTATCTCATCTACTCACAACAACAAATTCAATTGTAAAGCAGGTACTATATTAATGCTAAAAGTCAAAACAAACAAACAAACGCTATGGAGTTTGGTTTTGTGAGAAATGAATATGATCAATCATTTCTTCTTTTTAGTTTTCTTCATACTAAGTAGACCTTGACAATTTCATTTAACTAATTCATGTTCATCTATGAATCTTTCTGAACACTGGAGAAAATTATAATCTCTTAAGATGTTGAGATGTAAGGTGAAGATCCATCAGCCTAGAACACTTTCCTTTCTATCATTGAGATGTGAAATCAATATTACCTTCTTCCAGACTTTCCTGACCATCCTAATGAAAGCAATTGCTCAGTCTTATTTCATTACCCATTTTATTTTTATGACTCTTATCAGCACTTGGCACTTGTTGTTGTTATGTTTAAGTTATTCTGTTATGTTATGACCTGGCATTATCTACTATAAGTTATTTGCTGTCTAATTAATCATTCTGATTTATTATTTTCTCTGATTTCTTTATTACACTTTCATTTTACCTCTCTCCCAATTTCTCCCTTTGTTTGATTGTTAGTTTTCATTTTTCTTTCCCTACTGGCTTGCAAATTAAACAGACTATAACATCTCCTGCAGTGCCTTTATTAGAGATGAATTCTAATAAACCTTCAAGAAACAGATAGTTTTATCTTATACTGTTTCTTTTTATACACTGGAAAAAGATGGAGTGATGGTGATTGCACCTTTCTCCATGGCACCATGTTTCTTTTATGTTGACTACAGTGAGCCCAGTATCATCCCTTGATGGTGAAGCACAAAATCAGTAAGATCTCAAATAGGAACCATATGGGCTGTTATAAAAAGATGAATGTCAGTCTAAGATAGAGTATCTGCACATCCACAGACTGGAGTAGGTTAAGGGGAATGCCTGCATAGAACAACATAGTCATGTCCTTGTAGTTTCCCAGGAAAATTGTTGACATAGTCAAAGAAAATTGGTGTGAAGGATCAGGAGCCACAGCAAGATACAGCCACAGAAGCAGCAGAAAAGTGGAGTCTTCAGGGGATGGATAAGAGAGGTGGAATTCAGGATGGAGGGGAACTCCTGGCAGTGGAAGAAGCCACAAGGGAAAGAAAACTCATCTAGGCTGGAAAATAATAAAATACCTTTGTTCCCTAGCCTTAGACTCTAACACTCAGATCTCTTGCCCTGAGATTGTCATGTAGCTCATGATTTTATTTTCTTAATCATTAGTTAATAAATTTACTAAAAATACAGCAAACCAATGATGAGGGTATTGAGGAAGATGTCCACAAATTATGCATGCTGCAATCCTTCAAAGCTCTATTCATTTCATACAACTGGGGCAATAATGATAACATAATATATATAGTCAACAGTTCTATAATTGAAGTATTCACATTATTTTCCCTTTAATAATGTCAGTGAATAACCATGGCTGACTTGATTCCTATACATTTAATTTTTTAGACAATAATCACATTTTGAACATGCAGAAGAATGTTGTGGTGCTTATCCTTGTTTAAAGTATAAGCATTTTCTAAGAAGGCATGTTTGCATTTAATTCTGGATTTCTGCATAAAAAGATGATATACTGTATTCTCAGAGATGGGTAATGTAGCATGCTTTCTTTACTATAAATATATGGCAGCAATGAAAATGCACAGACTGCTAGGAGAGTAATTGACTTATGGCCCCAATGACTGCTGAATCTATCACAACCCAGTTCACTCAGAGGTCATACTTCCCACAGGCTGCTCACAATTGATGGCTGAGCATGCAGAGAGACTTAAGGCAGACCCATTCCTAGAAGGTGACTTTGGTGTAATGACTCTCTGTTGGTCTTGCCAAAATTTCTTGGAACAGCACTGTAGTGAAAGACACTTTTACTCAATCTCCCTTCCTTTCCTTTCTCTTCAAAACAGATCAGGCATGCATCGCTTCCCTTAGATCTCTCCCAATTTACTCCCACAGGAAGTTCATTTAAAAAAGTCTCTTGAATGTTGCTTGCCTTGGTATCCACTTCTTAGAGAACCCAAACTAACAACATATCTAAATTAAATTGCTGTGAAAGTAGAGGCTTTGAACCTGTCTTTGGTAATATTTCTGGAAAAGTTCTCTCTTCTTCATCTTTTAACAAATCATAAAGTAAAACCATGTTAGCTTTTGTAACTGAAATAAGAAAAGAATAAAACAAAAATAAGAGTTGGTACTGTAATTGCCATACATATCAGTCAGTATGTTATGTATTTCCAATCATAAGGCTGGACTATTACTGCCATTTTTATTATTTAGGAATTCACCATCAGGAAAATACAAACAAACAACAACCAAAAGAAGCCCTTAAAAGGTGTATATGAGGGCTACAATAATCTTTTTAAAAATTGTGTTGGAATAATTTCCGATGGGTTTCCATATCCCCCTGGTGTTTCAGTTTCTTTGGCTGCTCATGCAAATTCTGTGTAATGGGCTGGTTTTAACAATGGGAATTTAATGGCTCATGCTTTTGTGGTTAGGAAAAAGTCCAAATACAGGCATCATCTAGGTGATGCTTTCTGTCCAAAGACTATGATGTTCTGGAACTGGCTGTTGGTGATCCTTAGTCCTTGACTCTTCTGTCACATGGCTATGCATATGGTGAACTCTCCTGGTCTCTCAGTTCTTTTCTGGGCTCCATTGAATTTCAGCTTTTAATTTTCAATGGCTTTTCCTCTATTTATCCAAGTTTCATTCTGTTTATAAAAGTCTCCAGTTATAGGATTAAGACCATTCTGTTTGATATTGGCCACGCCTTAACTGAAGCAACCTCATCAAAAGGTACTACTTACAATGGTTTCACACCCACATGGATGGATAAAGTTTAAAAGCATATTTTTCATGGGTATATACAGCTCCAATCCATCTCACTTGGCATGCATATATATTCTTAAGAAGTAGGAAACCATTTTTCTGAGAACTATATAAGAGCACTTAGAACATTATATTAAGGACCAAGGTCAAAACAAGATTACAGTTAAATTATGGTCTTTAATTAATAGTACAAATATAAACACATACTGTCATTAATGGTAACAAATGTTCCATGCCAATACAACATATGGTGGGGTGGTAAACAGGAATCCTGTATTTCATGCAGAATTGTTTTGTAAACACACAATTGCTCTAATAACAAAATTTTTAAAAACCCACATCATTTCTGATACTAGAAATGCCTCTATCCCCCTGAAACCACTTTGGTACCCTGCATTTGTGTTCTGTTTTTCAGGCATGTCACACTTCAGTAGAGTTGAGGGTACTTGGTATTCAATGGATCCCTAGGAGGAAATGCCTGAAATAAAAGTGCAGTGTTTTCTTCTTCACAGCTTGACTCTGCCATAAGTAGTGTGTATCATTTTACTCTAGCCATTGCTCTTCAAGGCCTCTTTCTGTCGGCTACTCCATTTTCTAACATTGTTCACATTGAAGGGAGAGGAGAAATCTTTAATGGCAAATCTGTTGAGAAATCATTGGTAGCTCTGGGTTCCTGTAGAAGAATGGCTACCTAGCTTTGATCTAAATTTCCTTATATTTTAACTTTTAAAATTCTACAAAACAAAACCACTTTAAGCAATCTTACAGAGCAAATGATTTAAAACAACACTAACAGTGTATACCTGCTGGCAGAGAAACCTACAGATTCATCCCTCACCACACACAGACACCAGCAAATAAAAGGTGTGTGTGCATCAGGGATCAACTTGAAGCAGTAGAATAAGAGTGGAAGGCTTATGTTCTGTTAGGCCAGTGAGGCTCAGAGTGGCTAGTTTGGTGAGAAATGGGAGGAAAAAAACCCTGCTCATGAGCGGTGGCAAGGGTCAGAAAACCCAGCAACTAACCTATTAACAAGGAGAGGGTCCATCTTGAGGATAGCTCTCAGGGGTAAGTCTGAGAATGAAAAGATCAGGAGAACTGGGAAAGCAAAAAGAAATGATATGGAAATTTGTATAACAAGGCATAAATCTGTATTAAATATACTGGTTAAGATTTAATAACAGAAGAGAAAGTCCTTGTGCTGAGAAATCTGAATTGCTGCTCTAGCGGTTTCCTTACCTCCTAATAGCACTATTCTGCTAATAGTTGGTCTATAGGGAAATTTACTAGTAAGTAAGTGCTGTCTCTGGGGGGATGGCAGTGCATGGAGAGATAGAAATAGAAAAAGGAGTAGGAATGCAACTTTTGGGACAAAATATGAAAAATGATTTGAAACTTTAAATTATGATCACATGTAATTTTAATAAATAATAATACTGAAGAAAAATGTAAGGGATGTTTATATGGTTGTGTGCGTATATGAAATTCCCATTAAACTCTTAAAGGAAAATTAAGTCTGAATTTTAATGGATTATGTTGTAGGTGTATCTAATGCAGATCTCAGGAAGTAAGTGAAAACAAAATGTTGCAGAAGTTGGAAATGTTTTACTTATAATTTAATTTATGAAAATTTGATATGCATAAAACTGGAAACAGAAGCTCTCTTTCCTATGTCCTCAAGGATTAAGATCTAGTGGGAAAAAGTGACTCTATTTCCCAATTGACTGATTGGCATCCATTTAATCATGTCAATTACTGTGGCAAAAGGATGAAAAATGCCCATTGTTTCTAGCCTAGGTCACATGCTTCATTTTGGAGTTGTTCATGGTTTCAGCCTCATCATATACTCAAAGGTCTGATAACGGGGGAGGAAGTGCCTTGCTGGAAGAAACTGGGGTGAAGGGATAAGAGAAAACAAAACACACAAAAATAAAAATAACAACTAAAGCAAATGCCCAATCTAAAACCAACACTCAGTATATTCACAATCAAATGTCAGCTCTCCATTATAGCAGTGTTTTCCTCCCAGGAATGCAGGCTGAGCATCACCAAATTGTCTTCAACTCTGCTTCTGTTTCTCACATTCCATATTGAGACATTTGCTAAATTCAACCAAGTCTGTTGATTTAATGATTGTAATTTATTACTCCATTGCTACTGTTCAGTATCTTATTGCTGCTTGCTTAAATTATTGAAGTACCCCTTACTGGTTCAAATTTTTGTATTTTTTTAACCTCACTCATTATCTCATAATCATACAGTTCTGATCATTTACTGATTTTTATAACTATCTCAAATGTTTTTCCAGCATTATTTATAATAGCTTAAAACCAGAAACAAACTAAATATTTAGGTTTAGTAAATCTTGGTATTTTAATATAATGGGTATATTATACAATTCTTAGAATTATAATTCTGAAGAATGTAATATACATGATGCATATTTAGATATAAAGTAAAGAATTGTTACAACATCGCTTATGGTGTACCATGTGTATATAGGTGAAGAAAAGAAATAATGCATGGAACAAATAGACATAAATTCTTGGTATGATACTAGAAGTAAAAGAAATGCTTTTCTTTGTAATTTTCCTAAATATTGATAAAAATATTTATGGTAGAGATTCCTAAAGCTCTCCCATATTGATTATTTGTTCCTAATGGAAATTTGAGAAGTTCTGGCCAGTGACCTGTGATAGAGGTGATGTAGCATTGCCAGGTTGACAGAAAGCTAATGTGAGATCCTCTAGGTTTCTTTCTTCCCATGTCACATTATCAGAGGGTAATTCCTCATACTTCTATAGAGGAGCCTTAGGGCCTAAGCAGCCTGGGTCAGTTGGTTACTTTATGGAGGAGGGCTGCCATGCTGAGTCACTGAGATCCACTGTGCACTTTAAACTTATGATAAACAAACCATTGCTGTGAGTAGATATTGATATTAGGTGGTTATTTGTTTATTGTTTAAACAGCCTAACCCAGCCTATCTTGATTATTGACAGAGACAAAAATATTTGATAGCCAAATGCGGAAAAATTATTTTGATTGCTAACTTAAATGAATTGAACTCATAATTGCAATTATCTTGAGATTTAAAGTACATGGACATTCCATCTTAGACCCAGGGATTCAAGGAGATTGAAAGTGAATGGCTGAAAAACAATCTAACAAGCAAACAAACCCTCAAAAAAGCAGGAGTATCTATATTAATATTGGGCAAAATAGACTTTAAATGCAAAACTGTTGTGAGAGACAAAGGTGGACACTACATATTAATAAAAGGGGTATTTTTTCAAGAAGAAGGAACAATCATAAACATTTATACACCTAATCAAGTTACCTCCAAATACATGAGTCAAACTCCAAAAACAAAGTGAAGGAATAGATGCTTCTACAATTATAGTGGGGGACTTTAATACACCACTACCACCATTGGACAGATCATCTCAACAGAGAATCAATAAAGAAACAAAGACTTTAAGCAATGTATTAGAGAAGCTGAAACTAATAGACATATTCAGAACATTACACCCAAATACATCAGGATATACATTCTTCTCAAGTGCATATGGATCATTCTCCAAGACAGACCACATGCTAGGCCACAGAGAAAGTCTCAATGAATTTGGAAAGATTGAAATCATAGAAAATAATTTCTCTGAACACAGTGGAATGAAGCTGGAAATCTGCAAGGGACAGAGACCCAGATTAGGGACCAAGATATGGAAGTTAAACAACACACTCTTATACTCTTAAACAAACAGTAGGTCAAGGAGGAAATTTCAAAAGAAATCAGTAACTACCTTGAAACTAATGAAAATGACAACACAACATATCAAAACTTATAGGATACAGCGAAAGCTGTACTGAAAGGAAATTCATAGCCATAAATTCATACATCAAAAAAGAAGAAAGAGCTAAAATTGAAGACCTAATTGCAGACTTGGAGGAATTAGTAAAAAAAAAACAACAAAAAACAATAAACTAACCCCAAAGGAAGAAGAAAGAAAGAAATAACAAAGATCAGAGCAGAACTAAATTAAATAGAAAGAAAGCACTAGAAAAAATAAAATCGAGTTTCTTCTTTGAGAGGATTAATAAAATTGACTAATCCTTAACTAGACTAACAAAGAAAGTAAGAAAGAAGATGCAAAAGCACAAAATAAGAAATGAGAAAGGGGATATCACCACTGACTATAGAACTAAAGACTATCTTAAGAGGATACTCTGAAAAACTATATGCCAACAAGGACAATTTAGAAGAAATGGACACATTCCTAGAAACACACAAGCAGTTTACATTGATGAACGAAGAAATTGATGATCTCAACAAACCAAACACAAGTAAAGAGATAGAATCATTCATTAAAAAACCTCCCAGTTAAGAAGAGTCCTGGGCCAGATGGCTTCACAGGTGAATTCTACCAAACATTCTGGAAAGAACGAACACCAATCTTGCTTAAACTCTTTCAAAAAATCAAAACAGAAGGAACACTGCCTATTTCAATTCAATGATGCCAACATTACTTTAGTTCCAAAATCCAAAAAAAAAAAGACACCACAGGAAAGGAAAATTACAGACCAATCTCTCTAATGAACCTAGATGCTAAAATCCTCAACAAAATCTTGCTAATCATATTCAACAATGCATTAAATGAATTATACCATGTGCAAGTGGGTTTCATCCCTGGTATGCAAGGTTGGTTCAACATTAGAAAATCAATCAATGTAATGCACCACTTAAAGAGATCAAAAGAAAAAAATCACATGATCATATCTATAGATGTAGAAAAAGCATTTGACAAAATACAACACCCTTTCTGCATAAAAACACTGCAAAAGACAGGAATAGAAGGAAACTTTCTAAATGTGATAAGGGGTATATATGAGAAACCCTGAGCTAACATCATTTACAGTGGTGAAACCCTAAAATCTTTCCCTCTAAGATCAGGAACAAGACAAGGATGCCCACTCTCAGCACTCCTATTTAACAATGTTTTAGAAGTCCTTGCTTGAGCATGGAGGCAAGAACCAGATATAAAAGGCATCCAAATTGGAAAGGAAGAAGTGAAAATTTCACTGTTTGCAGACATCATGGTCTTATACATAGAAACCCCTGAGAAATCTACAACAAAGTTTCCAGAACTTATAAATGAGTTCAGTAAAGTCGCAGGTTATAAGATCAATGCACAAAGATCAGTAGCATTTCTGTACAGCAATAATGAGCAATCTGAGGAGGAAATCAAGAAACAAATACCATCTACAATAATAAATAAAAAAATCAAATACCTAGGAATAAATTTAACTAAAGATGTAAAAGACTTATATACACAGAAAACTACACAACACTGTTAAAGGAAATTTAAAAAAGACAAATAAATGGAAGAATATTCCCTGTTAATGGATAGGAAGACTAAATATTATGAAGATGTCTATTGTAGGCCACGGACCTGGCCCAGTGGTTAGGGCATCCGTCTACCACATGGGAGGTCCGCGGTTCAAACTCCGGGCCTCCTTGACCCATGTGGAACTGGCCCATGTGCAGTGCTGATGCGTGCAAGGAGTGCCGTGTCATGCAGGCGTGTCCCCCGCATAGGGGAGCTGCATTGGCAAGGAGTGTGCCCTGCAAGGAGAGCCGCACAGTGCGAAAGAAAGTGCAGCCTGCCCAGGAATGGTGCCACACACATGGAGAGCTGATGCAGCAAGATGACACAACAAAAAGAAACACAGATTCCTATGACAATGACAACAACAGAAGCGGACAAAGAACACGCAACCAATAGACACAGAGAACAGTCAACTGGGGTGGGGGAGGGAGGGAAGGAGAGAGAAATAAATAAATAAATAAATCTTTAAAAAAAAGTTGTCTGTTGTAGCAGTTTGATATAATTGATGAATTCCAAAAAGAAATATTGGATTATGCTTGTAATCTAATCTGTACCTGGACATGATTTAGTTATGGTTAGGGCATTGCATCCCCACCCCTTGGTGGATGGGGACTCACAGATAAAAGGCATGTTGAAGGACAGATTTGTGGATTTCTGTTGTTAGAGTTTGATGCTGAAGACCCAGAGGAAAGAGAAGCCAGGACCAGGAAGGAAGGAACATTGAACCTAGAGAAAATCAAGTCCCAAGAACGTAGGAACCCAGGAAGATTGAACCCTCACAGACATTATCAGCCATCTTGCTCCAGATAGACTTGGTGAGGGAAGTAACTTACGTTTTATGGCCTAGTATTTGTAAACTCTTACCCAAATAAATACCCTTTATGAAAATCAATTAATTTCTGGTATTTTGCATCAGCATCCCTTTGGCTGACTAATACATCTATCCTACCCAAACTGATCTACAAATTTAATGCAATCCCAATAAAAATCAACACAGCAATTTTTAAATGAACTTGAAAAACTAACCATGAAATCTATTTGGAAAGGAAAGAGGCCCAAATAGCCAAAGATATAATGAAAAAGGAAAATGAAATTGGAGGAATCACACTACCTAACTCTAAAACATACTACAAAGCTAAAGTGGTCAAAATGGCATGATATTAGCACAAGGATAGACATACTGACCAATGGAACCGAATTGAGAGTTCTGATATAGATACTCACATATACAGTCATCTGATATTCGACAAGGCCACCAAGCCCACTCAGCTGGGAGTGAATGGCCACTTCAACAAATGGTGCTTGGAGAACTGGATATTCATATGCAAAAGAATGAAAGAGGATTACCAACTCACACCTTATATAAAAATCAACTCAGGATGGATCAAAGACCTAAATATAAGAGTCAAGACCAAAAAGACCTTGGAAAACAATGTGGGGAAGCATCTACAGGACCTTGTAATATGAAATAGCTTCATGAACTTCACACCCAAAACACAAACAGCAAAAGAACAAATAGATTAATGTGACATCCTCAAAATTAAAGCCTTTTTCACCTCAAAGGACTTTGTCAAGAAAGGGAAAAGATAGCCTACCCAATGGGAGAAAATATTTGGTAACCATACATCTGACAGGAGAGTAATATCCTGCATATAGGAAGAAATCCTTTGTCTTGAAAATAAAAAGACAAACAATTCATTTAGAAAACAGTCAAGAAATTTGAACTGATGCTTTTCCAAAGAAGAAATACAAATGGCTAAAAATCACATGAACAGATGCCCAAAATCACTAGCTATTTGGGAAATGCAAATCAAAACTACAATGAGATACCATCTTACACCCATTAGACTGGCAGCTATCAAAAAAACAGAAGACTACAAGTGTTGTAGAGAGTGTGGAGGAATGGTGTCACAAACCCACTGCTGGTGAATGCAGAAGGATCCAGCCATTCTGGAGACAGTTTGGCTGTTCTCAAAAAACTAGCTATAGATTTGCCATATGAGCCAGCAATTCCACTGTTGGGTAGATACCCAGAAGAACTGAAAACAAGGACACAAACTGATATATGCACATCAATGTTCATAGCGGCATCATTCACTATTGCCAAAAGTTGCAACCAACCCAAATGCCCATCAACAGATGAATGGATAAAAACATGTCATATATACATACGATGGAATATTACTCAGTTGTAAGAAGGAATACAGTACAAACACATGAGATAACATGGATGAATCTTGAGAACCTTATGTTGAGTGAAGCAAGTCAGGCATTGAAGGACAAATACTACATGAACTCTCTGATATGCAAAAAGCAAACCAAGCTGTCTCAGAGAGCTAGAGACTGGGTAATGGGCTTATAGGAAATTGCGGGGGAGAGGAATGCTGTGAACTGATGCCTACACGGGTGAAATCTATGTTAAAGTGGGGGTAAGCAGTTGTGCAGAGAGTTGTGCGGGCATAAGGATACTATTGGGTGGGGCTTTGCAGGCCTTAGGGGGATTACAGTTGGGAATATGTGTCAGATGTTTCAAAGAATTGGGGGGTGCAGATGAACATGGGAGATTGTTAGGTATGTTATTGAAACTATAATGTTGAAAAAACTCATTACAAAATATAATAAGGAAGGGTTACTTGATTAAGGTGTTTAATGGGGGGCATCTGGCACAGAGGTGGCTTCTAGATAGTGTGTGAGTGCTCGTCTTGTCATAGTGTGTTGTACCTTTGGGTAGAGACCCATACAATGAGTGGGAAGATGTACCCCCATCCAGGAGAGGCCTAATGTTCTCAAACAGAGGTAGGGGTGTCTAGAGAGAGAATTGGTGGCTCCTAATAGGGGAGAACAGTCTAGTGTGTCAAGCCCTCAGCATTGTTCCAAGTGCCTATGAATCTGGTCCTTCAAGCAGTGAAGCTTGGTTGTCACTGTGGATACTGAGGGGAGTGTGAGAGAGGAATAGAAGAAATGGAAGCAAGGGTAATCAGGGGGGCAATGGAAGTGTTCTACAATGTCATGCAATGATGGATATAGGATATGTTAAATTTCACCTAAGATTTATAAAAGTGTATAATCTAAAATGTAAACCATAATGTCAAACGCAATGTAACAAAAATTTAGAAACGTGTACAGTCTAAAATATAAACCATCATGTAAACCAAAATGGAACCATGTTTGGTTGCTTTGTTTCAATATGTGTACATCAGCTGCAGCAAATATAACATGAACATGTAAAAAGATCATTGCTGGGGAAGAGGGAAAAGGGTTCATGTTGGATATATGGGAGTCTCCTATATTGCATATATGAATTTACTGTGATCTAAAACTTTTTTGAAGACAAAATATTTAAAAAAAGATGTAGACACTGAAGAAGGAATGAAAGAAATTGCCTTGCCATTGTACATACAGGGCAATACCTATTACAGTGATGAAAGACAAAACATCAAAAGCAAACTTTTATGATATTTTTCATTTTTTAATACCCCAATTTATATTTTACTTTATTTTAGTTTTTCTAAATTAGTATGTATTTTATTTCTAATCTTTAAGCCTATCATTACTATTTAATTTTCCTGCTAATTGAATTTGGCAATATATTAGGCGTCACTTTTGAAGAAGTTTTGGATCACAGAGGGGTTCATCCATGACATGGGAGGATCACTGGTGTGGGGTGTTATTGATGGGGGACACATGGTTGGGAGTGAGTTCTCCAGGGCATGTTTATAGGGTATATAAATATGTTCAGACATTCATTGAATGTTTTCATAGTAGTTAGAGTTACAAATGATAGCTGAGGGAGTGCTGAATTCTTAGCCGGGGGAGCTCTGTCATATTCCCCAATGGGACAGCAACAATCTCCCAAGTGAAAGGGCAGAGGCCAGTGAGGAAATATGACACAATGATGAGCCCTTGATACTGATGACTATGCTTATGAGCCTGTGTGCCTGAAATTTGAACTAGGCTTAGAGCTGCAGGGTGCTTAAGAGTTACCTCCTGAGAGCCTCCATGTTGCTCAAATGTGGCCACTCTCTAAGCCAAGCTCAGCATGCAAATGCATTATATTCCCCCCAGCATGGGACTTGACTCCTGCTGATGGGCCTCACTGTCACTGAGGGATTACTACCAGTCACTAACTAGTGAAACAACTAGAAAAAGACCTTAAATAAAAGGGGGAAATGGTAAAGACAAATGAGTTTATATGGCTAAGAAACTTCTAAATGAGTTGGGAGGTCATCAGAAGCATTACACTCATGCATGTCTCAGCAGGATTCCAGAGACAGCCAAAGTAGATACAACCCCAGGTACTGGTACTCCTGAGGGCTATGCAGGCACACAGGCTCTACAGTCATGGCGGATGGTTCTGGAGTTCACTGCCTTGTCAGTTGGCTCTACTTTGGAATTTGTGCTCCTGAGTGAGATGGAGTTGGACACAGATGTGACCATTGTACACATTCGTCTTCTGTCACTTTTACTGAGCCTGTGGTTGATGATGGATTGATATATACTCAGGATACTTGAATCTCTGGACTGGCCATCTGCCAGCTGGGTCCTGAGCCTCAGCAGAGTTGCAGCTCCTACTTTCCGGTTCATTCGACTTACCCAGGTCGGCTAACAGGAATGTGAAAATGGTCAGCTACCATACCAGGGAAACAAGAGTGCCTACAATTGTAAGCAGGAGAGTTTCATCCATTAACCATGTGGGATTTAAGCACCCTCTCAATTTAGAGGTAGAAGTGGACATCACCATCCCAGGGTCCACAGGATGGAGGAATAAAATATGGATTAGAGTGGACTTACTGGTATTGTACTATAGAACTATTGTGACTAGCAATGGAAGAAATTGTATTGCTGATGTGAAGACAGTGCCACGGGAGTTGCTGAGGCAGGGAGAGGGAAGAAGAGCTGTGATGTGGGGACATTTTTGGGACTTGGAGTTGTCCTGAATGATATTTCAGGGTCAGATGATGGACATTATATATCCTGCTATAACCAACTGAATGTACTGGGGAAGAGTGTAAACTGCAATGTAACTATAATCCATGCGGTACAGCAGTGCTCCAAAATGTATTCATCAAATGCAATGACTGTACCACAGTGATGAAAGAGGTTGTTGATGTAGGAGGAGTGGGAGTGTGGTGGGGGGTGGGGTGTATGGGAACCTTTTATATTTTTTAATGTTACATTTTTTGTGATCTATGTGTCTTCAAAAAAACAATTAAAATTAAAAAGGAAAAAGAAAAAAAACAAAGTATGTAGAAAAATAAATATGGCTTTACCTTCTCTTGAATAATATTAATTCAGAATTATTTTATAGTTTCCCTGAGTCTCCTTCATTGCTCAATAGGCTATTCAGTTTTTTTTTTTAATTTACTAGCCATTCTATGATGTAGGATTACCCTAAATGGCAGCTGTGCTTTCTTTTAATTTGAATTCAGTTTTTGATTTATTTGTTTTGCATTGACTTGTTCATTCATTTATTCAGCAAATATAAATTGAAAAGCTTCCAAGTGTCAGATAGTTTTCTAAGAACTAAGGACACAAAGAAGAATAACAGTAATCATGATATGTATATTTAATAACAATCTTTTCTTTTTCCAGACATTATTTTTAATCATTTTATCTGATTTATTTCTCACACATTATGACAAACCTGAATATTATTTTACTATTAGGTAAGGAATCTTAGGCCCACAAAGTTCAATTAACTTGAATAATGTCACATAAGTAATAAAGGTAGAAGCAGTATTCAAATCCATATCTGTACCCATTCTCTGTGCTCTTTCCTTCATGCTAAGATCATACACCCCAGTTTGCATTATACAGTCCCATCATATATTTATTTTTATACTATAATTGTTAACATTCCCTGTCACTCTCCAAAGTGTCCTAGTTTGGAAAATGAAATATTTAGTCCCCCTACTCATGCCATATAGCCTTCTTATGCCATACCTAGCCCCTAGTTCATTACAGGGTATGGACAGAATTCAACTGTGTCCAGAGCTTTTTTAAAGAATAATCAAATATGAAGGTGAAATTTTTAAAATACTTTTTTAAAATTTAAAAAATGCTTTAGGTTACATAAATATTACATAAAAAATAGAGTTGATTTCCTTATGCTCTTTTGCCTACCACTCCCATACTTTCCCACATTAACAACATCCTTTATTAGTGTGGTATATTTGCTACAATTGATGAACACATACTGGAGCATTGCCACTAAGTGTGGATCATAGTTTACATTATTGTTTATACTCTGCCCTGCACAATTTTGTAAGTTATGACAAAATATATAATGCCTTTGTACATCATTGTAGCATCATTCAGGGCAATTCCAATGTCCCAAAATTGCCCCCATATAACACCTGTTTTTCCCTATTCCTCCCCTCAGAACCTCAGGTAGCCATTATTTCTACATCAATGATAAAAGTTCTTCCATTGCTAGAATAACAATAAGTCTATAGTAGAATAACAATGTCTACTCTAGTCCATTGTTCACTCCCCTATCCAGAGGATTTTGGTAAGGTGATGCCTGCTCCACCTCTAATTGAGAGGGAACTTAGATCCAATAGGACAGATGAGAGTCTGGGACAGGTGCCATTGCAGACTCTCTCTGTTCTTTGGGATGGTCATTGCCCATCATCATCTCCTTGTTAGTTGTCCTGGGTGAGTCCAATGAACTGGAGTGTATGTGTTGCCATTCTGTTGAGATTCAAGGCCCAACCGGCACATGGACAGCCCAAAGATTTAAGTCTCTTGGACACATACCTATTAAGCCTAGCACTAACTATAGGTTCAAATAGAAGGGGCAGAAGAGTGATGTGTAGGTAAACCAAAACTGACTTCAACCTGGGGAGCATAAATTCTAAAGTAGGGCCCACTGGCAGGGCACCAAACTCCTGAGATTGTCTGCCCTACCCATAGTGTATGAATGTCTCTAGAGCCCTCAGGAGCCCCACAATTTGGGGCACTATTTTCTGTGGCAGTCAAAGAGATCCTGCTGAGACCTGCATAAGTGTAACCCCTGGAATGACCTCCCAACTCACTTTGAAACCTCTTAGCCATAAAAGCTCATTTGTATTTAATATTTCTGCCTTTTGGTCAAGGTCTTTTTCCAGGTACATTGCTAGGTGGCACTTGATGATAATCCATTGGTGCCAGGGAGGCTCATCCCCAGGAATCATATCCCATGCTGGTGTGTGTGCAGGGAAGGTAATGCATTTATATGCTGAGTTTGGCTAACAGAGAGACCACATTTGAGCACTAAAGAGGTTCTCAGGAAGTAACTCTTAGGGAGCATCTAATGCTAGGCTAAATTTCAATTTCAAAAGAAAAGGCTCATAAAAACAGTCATAGGTATCAAGGGCCCATTACAACGGGGTCCATCTTCCTTCACTAGGCATTGTCCCTGTACTCAGGGGATTCTTATTGTCCCTTTAGAGAATGTAGCAGAGTTCCCCAGGATAGGAATTCAATATTATTTCAGTTATTGTGTGGATTTTCACACATCGTGACAATGCCCCATGAACACTTGAACACATTCACATGCATTACAGGTATGCCCCAGGAGAACCCCTCCCATGCATCCCCTTCACTGATAACAAACACCAGTGATCCTTCCCTGCCACAGTTGTGACCCTTCTGTGATCCAAAGTTTTAAAAATGAAACCAACAAAACAACCAAATAAAATTAATAAGAAAATGGGATAATAATGCTACTTTAAAAATAACAAAATACAAAAAAATTGAAAAAATTGAAATAATAAAAAAACTTTTTTGAAATCAAGTCTTTCATCAAGTAAGATCTGTTGTTTTGTATGTACAGTGACATTTTCTTCCATATATTCCCTCAGTGTCTTATTTTTTTCATTTTATCTTCAAAGAAACTTTAAGTTACAGAAAAGTCATGTACAGAATATAGGGAATTCCCAGATACCCAACTTTCTCTCCTTTTTTTGCCTCTCCCCTATTAATAATATTTTATATGTGGATGGTACATTTGTTACCATTGTACAAATACTGAAATTTTGCTACTAACCATGGTCACTGGTTTGCATTATGGTTTATATTTTGGATCATACACTTTTATAAATTGTGATGAAATCTAAAATGGCCTGTATCCATTATTGCAAGATCGTGCAGAACAATTCTAATGCTCTGGAAATGTCTTATGTTCCATCTATTCTATTCTTCCCTTCCTTTCCCTCTGGGACCTATTGTAACCACTAAGTTTCACTTTTTGAAGAATAAGATCCATAGTTACTTGAAATAATACTGAAGGTTTGACATATTGGTCTGTTTTCTTCCATTATGTACTCCATATGTTCTTGAGAAACTCTTGCCCCTCTATTTGAGTACACAGCAGGACTTTCCAGGATGGGAGTTCAGTATTTTCTTGTTTATTGTGTGTGCCTCCCTCCACTGACATAACACACTATGACAAGATGAACACTTACATATTCTACAGAAGCCTGCTCCAGGTGTGCCCTGTCCTGTAGGCACCCCAATGTTGCAGTTTTAACCAGAGTCTTAAAAATCCCAGAGTTCACCTGCTCCTTCCCCTGACCCATCCCCCAGTTCCATGGATAATCTAACCCCAACCTCCCATCATACCACCCTCACAGACAAGCCCTGCTGAACCCAAAAGCGTCACTGTAGCATTGTCATACACATCCACTGCACAACTACACCCTTCCACCTTATCATAGATTTTGCCCATATGGGCATTGGCTCACAACCCTCTACTCTATTTCTGTCTCCTCTAAACCTATCTTCCAGACTCTAGCTCTGTGAGTCTGCTCAATTTCAGAGATGTTAATGAAGGTGTAATTGAAAGTCAATTGAAATAGAAGCTGCAATAGATCTTCTTAGTTCATCACTGCCTATTTGGTGAACAGTCACAGCAGAAAAGGGTATTTTTAGAAAAATACACACACACACAAATAAAAACAAAGGGAGGTGGAGGAGTTATCTGTACAGAAATTCAATGACATCAAGTTATGTCAAAAATGACCTAGACTGAGTTATTTTGCTGTTGAGAAGGCACACAATTGGACTCCATAATGTTGAGTTTATTGTTTTCCCTAGCTTGTTTATCCATTGGATTATGCAGGATGGCCAAGTCAAGTAGTCAAGTGGTAATATACAGGATGTTGACTGAAAAGAGTAATATTGTGTCTAAGTAAGGACAATCAGTCCCTGAATACCACACTCAGTGCATTTTTGAGCCAACAAGTGCATCAAGAATGAAGTATAGTAATTTCAAATTTATTTTATGGCTGCAGACAACAGTCACAATTGGTTTGTTTGCCAGATTATACAACAGTTCTATAGCACTAACTTGATATTAATGAATACTTCATAGAAAAAGGGAATCTTCTGTAAATATGGAATATTGAAATGACTTTATTTTAAAGTAAATTCAACAGCTATTCCTTTGTATTTGGAGGTTCAGTGTGAGGGTATAGCTCTAAAAGAAAATAGTTCATTTAAAAAAATTGTTTTGAAACAGAGGAGGCGGGGCAGGATGGCATCTGAATGAGTGCACCTCATAATCTCTCCTGCAAAGAAGCAGCTGAGTAGGGTTGGAGTCCTGCTAGACCAGGCTGTTTTGGGTGTTTGCAAGGTAGGAGATGTCTGGACATTGATTTGGTGGGATGATGACAGTGGAGATTCTTGCAGGAGGTAGAATTTTGGGTCTCTTGCACGGAGGCCAGAAGTTGTGGGCAGGACCCTTCCCCCTTGGGCTGGCAGCCCAACTGCAATGATTCCTGAAGGCTTTGTTGAGCTGGGACTTTACCAAGCCCTGAGCGGGCTGTTTTGAGGGCTTGCAGGGTGGGAGGTGTCTGGATGTCGATTTGGTGAGACAATGACAGAAGAGATTCTTGTGAGAGGTGGAATTTTGGGTTTCTGACACAGAGGTCAGAAATTGTGGGCAGGACCCCCTCTTCTAGGACTGGCAGCCCCGGCCACTGTGATCCCTGAAGGCTTTGTTGTGCTGTGGTTTTCCCAGGCCCCATGTTAACTGGATGCATGGTTCCCAGGTCTGTGTCCCCTAAACCTGGGTGGCCCATGCTCCAGAGACTCACATACCTGAGTCTGCAATATCATGGACTTCCCATCCCTGAATCCACCACGCCCTGAGGTTCAAATGAGGACCTTGATTACCCTAGCCCTCAGCATTTTGTGTTGTATTTTTTTCCCTCACTCTCCTTGAACTTGGAGGAGTGTACCAGCTGACTTGGGGAGAGTCTGGGAAGAAAGGAGAGGCAAATCTGCTGAGAAAGTCCAATTTACATAAATGTCCTGGGATAGGAAACTTGGTCTGGGAGAAGGTGGAGTCAGAAAATCAATTAGACCTCTCCTAGCACACCTAAGGGGAAGGGACTGTAGGAGGTGCTATCCAAGCTTCCAATAATATATTTGGGGTTTCTGGCGAGTTGTAGGTTCTCTCACACTGGAAATAAAGAGTCATAGTCTTCTGTGTTGAGTTGGTTCAACAAGGACCTACTTGAATCTCCTACCAGACCTCTCAGGCAGCTTTCCTGCTGCCCTGGGAGAAAGAGAAGTGAGGAAAGGAGAAAGGGGGAAGGTCAGATCCCTAAGTGTATTATTTAACTGCAAAGAGGATTCCTAGCTGGAAACATTGGTTCTTTTTTTTTTTTTTTTTTTTTTTCTGGCGTGGTTGCTAATGTTGCATTGTCTCCTGGTCTTTTTTCCTGTTTTGTCCCCCAAGGTCCTTTTTCATTTATTTAGTTTTTTTTTCTCTTTTTCTTTTTCTTGCTTGTTTACCCCCTTCCTTTTGTCCTCCTTTTTCTCTTCTCTTTTTTTTACTTTTCTCTCTTTTTCTTCTTTTTTAAATTTTATTTTCTTTATATAATAGGTGCTGCAGGGAACACTTCACACTTGCTGTGTTTCCTCATCCTCCATTTCCTCTTTTCTGTGTGTATTGATTTTGGCCACCTACACTATCCCCTTTCCCCCACATCTTTCTATCCTCCATCATCTGCTGTTTCTCTTACATCCTACCTCCCTTTCTTTGGCCCCTAAATTGTCTGACTTTTTATTTCTAATACCTTTGTTCTGTTTTCTGTCTCTTATCCATTCTTGATATTATTGTCTTTCTTTTCTCTTTCCCTCTCTCATGAAAACACTGGCCTTTTAATTCATACTATATTCTTCCCCATATTCTGTTGACTATCTCATTATAGGTACTCTACTTACTACTATAACTCTACACAACTTACATGAGTCTAATATCCATTCTCCTAGATCTCACATTGTTGCCCTGTTAACATTTATTACCGATACTACTTTATACATTTTCTTTTCTTACTCACTTTGCTTTCCCTGGCCCTACTATTTTCCTTCAAAGTGAACTTAGCCAGCAACAAGAAAATAGAGTAAGAAGAATGAAGTGACAAAGAGAAATCATAACACTTATGCATGAACAAAAACTAATTAATCCCCAAGACTAGAAAAAGAAGCTAAGGAACTGATTAAACCCATCAAGATAAAATGATGACCAGATAGCAATAAAAATCCACAAACCAAACCAATAATCAGGAAAACATGGCCAAATCCAATGAACAAACTAAAAACCAGGAAGAGGAGCAGAACATCGGATATGTAATTAAAGATCTCAAAACATATATTAGAGACCAACTTAATGAAGTAAAGGAAGAGATTAACAATATGAATAAAACACTTGGAGAGGAAATTGCAGACATACGCAAAAAAATAACAGATATGATGGTGATGAACACCACAGTTCAAGAAATCAAAAATACACTCTCAGCAATAGCAGCAGATTAGAAGAGGCAGAGAAGAGAATTAGTGATGTGGAAGACAGTACATCTGAAATCAAACAGATAGTAGAACTGATCAATAAAAAGTAGAAAAAATCCAGCTAGGACTTAGGGACCTGAATGACAATGCAAAATGCACAAACATATGTATTATAGGCATCCCAGAAGGAGAAGAGAAGGGAAAGGGGACAGAAGGGTGTTGCAGGAAATAATGGTTGAAAATTCCCAAATCTACTGAGAGATGTGGATGTACATGTCCAGGAAGCACAATGCAGCCCAAAAACAATAAATCTCAACAGGCCAACCCCAAGACATATACTTGTCAAATTATCCAATACTCAAGACAAAGAGAAAAGAGAACCATCACATACAAGGGAGACTCCATAAGATTAAGTTCTGATTTCTCATCTGGAACCATGGAGAGAAGAAGGCAGTGGTATGATATAGTCAAGGTACTAAAAGAAAAAAATTTCCAACCAAGAATACTCTTCCCAGCTAAACTAGCATTCAGAGATGAGGGAGAGTTCAAAATATCCACAGATAAACAGAAATTAAAAAGTATGCCAACAAGAACCCCGCCCTTCAAGAAATACTAAAGGGAGTTCTGCAGGAAGAAAGAAAAAAACAGGAAAGGCTGAGTTGGAGCAGAGTGTAAGAGCAACAAAAAAGACAAAAAGAGGAGGAAACAAACAAACAAACAAAATATGACAAACACAAGTCCAAACAAAAACATAAGTAATTCCTTAAAAGTAGTAACACTGAATGTCAACGGATTGAACTCACCTGTCAAAAAATTCAGACAGGAAGATTGGATAAGGAAATATGACCCATCTATATGCTGTCTACAAGAAACATATCTTAGACCCAGGGATTCATGGAGGTTGAAAATGAATGGCTGGAAAACAATGTTATAAGCAAACAATAATGAAAAAAAAGGCAGGAGTAGCTATATTAATATCAGACAAAATAGACTTAAATGCAAAACAATTGTGAGAGACAAAGATGGATACAACATATTAGTGAAAGGGATAATCTTTCAAGAAAAATGAACGATCATAAATATTTACGCTCCTAACAAGGGCACCTCCAAATACGTGAGGCAAACACTGGAAAAACTAAGTGAAAGAATAGATGCCTCTACAATTATAGTGGAAGACTTTAATACACCACTATCAACTTTGGATAGAACACCTCAAAAAGAATCAATAAAGAAACAAAAACTTTGAACAGTATATTAGAGGAGCTGGATCTAATAGATATATACAGATCATTACACCAAAATACACCAAGATATACATTTTTCTCAAGTGCACATGGATCATTCTCCATGATAGACCATATGCTAGGCCACAAAGGCTCAATCGATTCAGAAAAATTGAAATCATACAAAATAATATCTCTGACCAGAGTGGAGTGAAGCTGGAAATCTGCAAGGGCCAGAGTCCCAGATTTCACACCAAGATATGGAAATTTGACAGCACACTGTTAGAAAAACAGTGGGTCAAAGAGGAAATCTCAAAAGAAATTAATAACTACCTTGAAACTATTAAAAATGATAACGCATATACCAAAATTTATGGGATGCAGCAAAAGCAGTACTGAGAGGGAAATTTACAGCCATAAATTCATACATCAAAAAAGGGAAGGAGCAAAAACTGAAGAACTAATTGCACATTTGGAGGAATTAGCTAAAAAACAACAAAGTAACCACACAGGAAGAAGAGAGAAAGAAATAACAAAGATAAGAGCAGAACTAAATGAAATAGAAAATAAGGAAGCACTTGAAAAGATAAAAAAAAAAACCAAGAGCTGGTTCTTTGAGAAGATCAATAAAATTGACAAACCCTTAGCTAGACTAACAAAGAAAAAAAGAGAGAAGATGCAAATACACAAAATAAGAAATGAGAAAGGAGATATCACCACTGACCCCACAGACATAAAGACTATAATAAGAGAATACTTTGAAAAACTATATTCCAACAAAAATGACAATTCAGAGGAAATGGACAAATTACTAGAAATACATAAGCAACCCATATTGATGAAAGAAGAAATTGATGATCTCAACAAACCGATCATAAGTAAAGAGATAGAATCAGTCATTAAAAACCTCCCAAGTAAGAAGATCCCCAGGCCAGATGGCTTCACAGGTGAATTCAACCAAACATTCCAGAAAGAAATAATGACAATCTTGCTGAAACTCTTCCAAAAAATTGAAACAGAAGGAACATTTCCTAACTCATTCTATGATGCCAAAATTACCCTAGTACCAAAGCCAAACAAAGACACCACAAGAAAGGAAAATTACAGACGAATTTCTCTAAACCTAGATGCAAAAATCCTGAACAAAATACTTTCTAAACATATTCAATAACACATTAAACAAATTATACACCATAATCAAGTGGGATCCATTCTGAGTATGCAAGGATGGTTAACATAAGAAAATCAATCAATGTAATACACCATATAAACAGATTGAAGGAAAAAAATCTCATGATTATATCCATAGATGCAGAAAAAGCAGTTGACAAAATACAACACACTTTCTTGATAAAAACACTCCAAAGATTGAAATACAAGGAAATTTTCTGAGCATGATAAAGAGTATATATGAAAAACCCACAGCCAACATCATTTACAATGGAGAAATCCTAAAATCTTTCCAAGATCAGGAACAAGACAAGGATGCCCACTATCACCTCTTCTATTTAACATTGTCTTAGAAGTACTTGCTTGAGCACTGAGGCAAGAACCAGATATAAAAGGCATTCAGATTGGAAAGGAAGAAGTCAAAATTTCATTATTTGCAGATGATATGATCCTATACAAAGAAAACCCTGAGAGGTCTACAACAAAGCTACTAGAACTCATAAATGAGTTTAGTAAAGTCGCAGGTTATAAGATCAATGCGTAAAAATCAGTAGCATTTTTGTACACCAATAATGAGTAAGCTCAGGAGGAAATCAAGAAACAAATACCATTTACAATAGTCAATAAAAAAATCAAATACCTAGGAATAAATTTAACTAAAGATGTAAAAAACTTATACAGAGAGAACTACACAACACTGTTCAAGGAAATCAAAGAAGACCTAAATAAATGGAAGAATATTCCCTGTTCATGGATAGGAAGACTAAATACTATTAAGATGTCTATCCTACCAAAACTGATCTATACATTCAATGCAATCCCAATAAAAATCAACACAGCATTCTTTAAGGAACTAGAAAAAAATAGCTATGAAATTATATGGAAAGGAAAGAGGCCCTGAATAGCCTTAGACATATTGAAAAAGAAAAACAAAATTGGAGGAATCACACTACCTGACTTCAACACATACTACAAAGCTACATTAGTGAAAACAGCATGGTATTGGCACAAGGAGAGACACACAGACCAATGGAACAAAATTAAGAGTTCTGATATAGACCCTTATATATATAGTCATATAATATTCGATAAAGCCACCACTCCTCTCAACTGGGAGAGAATAGCCTATTCAACAAATGGTGCCTGGAGAACTGGATATCCATAGATAAAAGAATGAAAGAGGATTACCAACTCACACCTTATACAAAAATCAACTCAAGATGGAGCAAAGACCTAAATGTAAGAGCCAAGAACATAAAGACTTTGGAAAGCAGTGTAGGGAAGCATCTACAGGACCTTGTAATAGGAAATGGCTTCATGAACTTCACACCAAAAGCACAAGCAGCAAAAGAACAAATAGATACATGGGACTTCCTCAAAATTAAAGCTTGCTGCATCTCAAAGGAGTTTGTCAAGAAAATGAAAAGAGAGCCTACACAATGGGAGAAAATATTTGGTAAACATATATCTGATAGGATACTTATAACATGCATATATAAAGAACTCTTATATCTTGAAAAGAAAAAGATAAACAACCCATTTAAAAAATGGGAAAAAGATTTAAACAGACACTTCTCCAAAGAAGAAATACAAATGGTTAAAAAGCACATGAAAAAATGCTCCAAATCTCTAGTTATCAGGGAAATACAAATCAAAACTACAATGAGATGCCATCTTACTCCCATAAGATTGGCAGTTATGAAAAAAACAGAAGACTACAAATGCTGGAGAGGATACAGAGGAATAGGAACAGTCATCCACTGCTGGTGGGAATGAAGAAAGATCCAGCCATTCTGGAGGACAGTTTTGCAGTTTCTCAAAACCTAGCTATAGATTTTCCATATGGCCCAGCAATTCCACTGCTGGGTATATACCTAGTAGAACTGAAAACAAGGACACAAACCAATATATGCACACCAATGTTCATAGCAGCATTGTTCACTATTGCCAAAAGTTGGAATCAACCCAAATGCCCATCAACAGATGAATGGATAAATAAAATGTGGTATATACATACAATGGAATACTACTCAGATTCAAGAAAGAATACACTATAAAAACACGTGATAACATGGATGAATCTTGAGAACCTTATGTTGAGTGAAGCAACCCAGGCATTGAAGAACAAATACTACATGACCTCAATGATATGAAATAATTAAACTAAGCTGCCTCAGAGAGCTAGAGACTGGATGATAGGCTTAAAGGAAAATGGGGGGTAGAGGAAGGATGTAAGCTGACACCTACATGGGTGAAATCTATGATAAGCTGGAGGTAAGTACTTGTACAAGGAAGGGATAAAATGGGGGAATAGGGTTACCTTTGGGTGGGGATTTGCGGGCTTGAGGGGGTCTAGGGATGGGAGGATGGGTAATATTGCCCAAGAAATTGGGGGGAGGGTGGGGAAACATATGAACATAGGAGATTGTCAGGTATTTGGTTGAGAATATAATGCTGAGAAAACTTTTTCAAAAATATAATAAGGAAGGTTACCTGTTAAAGATGCTTAAAGGGGATAATCTGATGCAGGACAGTCTCCTAGGGAGTATGTGAATGCTCATTTTGCCATAGTGGGTTATATCATTGGATAGAGACCCATATAATGAGAGTGAAGTTATACCCACATCCTGGGGAGGACTGATGTTCTCAAATAGAGGGAATTGTATCTCTTAAGAAAAATGGTGGCTCACAGTGCATTAGGGCAGTTGAGCACGTCAAGCCCTCAAAACTGTTGCAAGTATCTCTGAACATGGCCCTTCAAGCAATGAAGACTGACTGTCACTGTGGGCCCTAAGGGGAGGGGGAAAGAGGTATTGAATAGATGGAACCACTGTAACTGTGTGAGCAATAGAAGCGTTCCACAAGTTTACGCAATTATGGATATAAGACATGTTAAATTACACCAAAAATATATAGGGGCTGATAGGCTAAAATGTAAATCATAATGTAAAACATAAGATAACTAAAACTTTAGAAAATTGTATAGTCTAAAATATAAACCACAATGTAAACCCAAATGTTACCTTATTTGAAAGCTATTGTCTCAATATCTGTACATCAGTTTCAGTAAATATAGTATGAATATGTAAAAAGATTATTGCTGTGGAAAGGAAAAGGGTTTTATGTTGGATATGTGGTGGGAGTATTGTATATTGTATATAAGAATTACTGTGATCTAAAACTTTTGTGAAGATAAGCTTAATAATTAGGGGGAAAAAAGAAAAAGGGAGGACGTAGACACTGAGGAAAAGACAGAAGTAGTTGCCTTGCCAATTTGCATACAGGGCAACATTTATTGCAGAGATGGAAGGCAAAATATCAAAAACAAAGCTTTTGCATTTTTAAATTTTTAGATATCCCTATTTATTTTTACCTTAATTTTTCTAAATTAATATATATTCTATATCTAACCTTTAAACTCATCACTATATTCCATTTTATTATTAATGGAACCTGGCAATATATTGGGCTTCACTTTTGAAGAAGTTTTGGATCAAAGAGAGGTTCAACAATGGCAGGGGAGGAATACTGGTGTGGGATGTTACTGACAGGGGAGACATGGTTGGCAGGGAGTTTTCCAGGGCATATATTCAGGGTACATAAAAATGTTTGGATATTTTCAGTGGTTACAATAAAAAACAACAACTGAGGGAGTGCTGAGTTCCTAGCCAGGGGAGCTCTATCACAGTCCCTAAAGGAACAGCAACAATCCCCAAGTGCAACAGCGAAGACCGAAAAAGAAGGAATGTCCAACAATGAGCCCTTGATACTAATGACTATGCTTGTGAACCTATGCACCTGAAAGAAGAACAAGGCCTAGAGCTGTAGGGTGCCTAAGAGTTACTTCCTGAGAGTCTCCGTGTTACTCAAATGTGGCCAGCCTTGAAGCCAAACCCAGCATGTAAATGTGTTGCCTTCCCCCCAGCGTGGGACGTGACTCCCAGGGATGGGCCTCCCTGGTGCCACGGGATTACTACTAAGTACCAGCTGATGATGTAACTAGAAAATGACCTTGAATAAAACCATCAACTTGGACCAGCAGAATATCACAGTCTGCATATAATACCAGGAGTTAAAAATGCTTTTTGACCTGAATCAAAGGGTGAAATGGAAAGGACAAATGAGTTTACATGACTGAGTCTCCAAAAACAGACAGGAGGTTATCAGAGGGGTCACCCTTATGCACATCTGAGCAGAGTCCCAGAGACAGATAAAGCAGATACAACCCCAGGTATTGGTTTTTCTGAGGGCTACAGAGACCCACAGGTTCTATGGTCATGGCAGATGGAGTTCAGTGCCATGTCAGTTGGCCCTACTTTGGAGTTTGTGTTTCTGTGTGATGGAGCTGAACTTAGATGTGATCTTTGTCCACAAGTCTCTCCTGTTACTTTTACCAGAACTGTAGTTGGTGCTGGGGTTTAATGTATACCCAGGGGACCTGAATCTCTGGATGAACATGTGATAGCCAGGCCCTGAGCCTCAACAGACTTACAACTCCTATGCTCTGGTTTATTGGACTTACCCCACTCAGCTAACATGGAGGTGAAGAAGGTCAACCACCTCACCAGGGAGCCAAGAGTGCCTACAACTGAAAGCAGGAGAAATGTATCCAGCATCCACGTAGAATCTAAGCCCCCTCTTGATATAGATGTGGAGGGGACACAACCATTCTAAGGTCCACAGGATGGAGAAATAGAGATGGATTAGAGTGGACTTACTGATACTCTATTCATGAACTATTGTGATTAGTAATCAAAGAAAATGTGGCATTGGTGTGGAGAAAGTGGCCATGGTGACTGTTGGGGGTAGGGATTGGGAGGAAGAGATGTAATGTGGGGGCGTTTTCGGGATTTGTAGTTGTCCTGGGTGGTGCTGCAGGGACAGTTACTGGACATTGTATGTCCTCCCATGGCCCACTGGGTGGACTGTGGGAGAGTGTGGGCTATGATCTGGACCATCGACCATGAGGTGCAGTGGTGCTCAGAGATGTGTTCACCAAATGCAATTAATGTCTCATGATGATGGAGGAGGTTGTTGTTATGGGGAGAGGAGTGGGGTGAGGGGGGTGGGGGGTGTATGAGGACCTCATATTTTTTGAAAGTAACATTAAAAAAATAAAGACAGTAAAAAAAGAAACAGATATCTTAGGGAATAAACCCCAGAGTCCACATTTTAAAATATTGAAATGTACAGTGTGTAACAAAAGAGTACAAGACAAACAAAGATACAGGAAATGACGGTCCATCCAAAGGAAGTGGATAAAAATCCAGAAAACACCAGTGAAAAAGACCAAAATGTAGACATACTGAACAAATCATTTTAAAAATTATCTTAAAAATGCTCAAGTAGATGAAAGAAAATACAGAGAAAGGATTAAAAGATACCAGAAAAATGATGAATAAGCAACATGAGAATTTTAGTAAAGAGATTGAAATTTTTAAAAGGAACCAAACATAACTACTAGAGTTGGAGACCACAATAATAAAAGAAAAATGCTCAGGAGGGTTTCAAGAGCAGATTGGAGCTAACAGAAGAAAGAGCAAGTGAACTTCCAGGCAAAACACTTGAAATGAGTCAGACTGAGGAGTAGAAAGAAAAAAGAAATACTAAAGGAGAAAATAGCTCAGGATACCTCCTGAAAACCACTAAGCACACCAATATATGCATCACGGGAGTCCCAAAAGGAGAAGAAAGAACATGCAAAGAAATAATGACAGGAAACTCATGAACTTCACAAAAGATGTGAACATGCACATCTGAGAAGTCCAGAGAATGCCAGACAGGATTAACATGAAGAAAAATAGTAGAAGATTTTAATCACCACTCTCAATAATGGATAGAACATCTGGTCAGAAGATCAATAAGGAAGTACAAGACTTGAATGATACTCTTAACCAACTAGACCTAAGAGATATATATAGAACACTTCACCCAGCAAAAACAGAATATACATTTTTCTCAAGTGCACATGGATCATTCTCCAGGATAGAACATACATTACCTCACAGAACAAGTCTCAATAATTTTAAAAATATTGAAATCAAGCAATGTATATACTCTAACCACAACAGAATGAAGCTAGAAATCAGTAACAAAGGAAGAAATGGAAACTTAACAAAAATGTGTAAATTAAACAACATATACAAACAACCAAAGGTTTAGAGAGAAAAATAGAAGAGATATTAGGAAATATCTTGAGGTAAATGAAAATACAACTGTGGCATTCATAACTTTGCATTTTCTCCCCCAACCCTTCCTGTTCTTCCCCTCTTCCCAAATGACAGCAGTATTTCTAGAAGTTAAAAAGGCAAGCCACAGGAACTGGCTGTGTACTGGTGACTGATCAGTAAATCTTGGAACACTGCATTCTTTAGAAATCCTGCTGCTGCCTCTCACAGTGCCTTCCCCATCTGCATATGGACATGTATCACAAAACACATTTCTCATTTTGTGGTGAGCACAAATGATCGTTCGAGCTCTGAAAATGCTGTCTTCTTTCATGCTCTGAGGGTATGCCTTAAATAAATGTTTATTAACTCACCAAAAAAAAATTATTTTGATCAAACAATTATCCAAAGCCTTTCAAGGGCTGCTGACTCCTTTATGGAAATATCCAACAAAAATTATATAACAATCTAATCACTTTATATTGATTTAGAAACTGCAAGACTCCTATATGTCATTTAAAAGCTTCCAATTCCTTTCCTTCTGAAATTTGAGAACGATGGAAAGCACTATTCCAATTAGAGAGAACAAATAATATTATCATCAGGAAATATTTGCATTTTTTACATAACTCTTCCTTAAAATTGGTGAAGTAAATTCAAGACACATTTTCCACACTGTAATTAAATTATTTATTGACATATTCATTTGTTAGTCAAGTAAGGAAAACCATTTACTGACGGTGAATTAATTAAATTGTGTTTGATTGAAGCAGCTGAAGAAATGTGTCCAGAGCAAATAAACTTTTAAAGATTATTAACCTTTTGATGAGAACAATTGCTTGAAGAATTGATGATGCTGGGAGCAACATCCATAGTTAATTTAAAAAAAGACAAAGGTATTTTTGAGGCTTTCCATGTCTCTTGCATCATCAACAGATGTTACCAGTCTAAGTATGTTTTTATTTATTTGAAGAATCAATGCTGAGACGTGACTGAGGAATTAGTGTCTATGAATAGTCTTCATGGAAACCTAAATGCAAGAATATTTTCAAAGGAGCTGAGAAAACACCAATTCAGTGTTACATGAAGTGGAATCTGCCAAGATGTGTTTAAATTGATCTGGGGAAATAAATGTGAAGCAGAAAAAGGTTTTACGAGGTTTTTGGACAGATTTACAAAGTTTCTGAAAAATTTTATGTGTTCAAAGTCTAAGTCTGATCATTGTATTATTCATCATCAAGTACTTTGTTGAAAACATTTGAAATTATGATGTGCTATTGAACTAATAGAGACAATTGTGAACTTCATTTGCTCTTTTGTCATCAGAACCACGACTTTTTGTCAGAAATAGATACTGAGTATTCTGATCTGCCTTACATTATAGAAGTTCAATGGCTTAGAACTGGTAAAGTTTTATGATGATTTTTTGTGATTTGGGCTGAGATTGATATTTTTCTGAAGAGAAGAGCCACCCTCAGACACTAATATCAAATACAAAATGTCTTTGGAAATTAGACTTAATGCAACACTTAATGCTAAGGAACAATCATTTTAATGAGAATTAATTTAGAATCACATGTAATTTCAAGCTTCCCATATTGTCAAATGTTAACACAAGAAGTGAGATCTCCATTCCCATGCAGATTTTGAGGTAAAACTATAGATCCACCTGTGTTATTATGACTTCAATACAAGTGCAAAGGAAATTTCTGTATTTAAACATCTATTTAACTGGACAGTTGAGGGGCTTTTAAACAAATATTCAATTGGAAGTAATTAATCTGGAAAATAATGACATGCTAAAAGTCAAATATCAAAAGAGGAAGCTAATAGAATTTTAAAATGCATTCCAAGCAATGAATATGCTCAATAAAAATCATATGCTAATGGATTGTTATCAGTATTTGGAAGCTCCTCTCTGTGCAAAAATATATTTTAAAGATGAGATATGTACAATTTCATTATTGGTCACCATTAACAGACAAAAATTTGCAATTAATTTTGGAAAAAGGGAACACTGACTTAAGCTCCAATTAATTAACTGCCATGCCCTTAAAAAGAATTTCATTCTTCTCTTCAGTAGACCTGTATTAAAACTTATACTCACTTGTTATCATATTTTGAATTTCATTAAGAAAAATTTTTTGTATATTATTTTATCTTTTGTTATGTAAGTGCCTAGTTATATAGTATTTCCTATTTGTGTCTTGTCCCATAAAGTTCAAAATTCCTATTTAATACTATATAAGACAAGTTTGTCAATGACTATTTTAATTTATCCAATAAAGTTTTCTTCAAGAAGTCTTAATAATATTTTAACTTTGTAACATATGAAATGATTTTATATTTCTCTTTTATAAATCAATTTATAAATATTTACTGATCCATACACTTCATATAACTAAAAATACAAATAAACAGAACCAAAACAAAAAAAAACCCTCCTAGATACTCTGTAGACCTATGGAAGACAAATTAACTTGCTCTTTGACTGCACCCCAAAAATTGCCAAATAAGATCTAAATCTTGCTTTTACTAGATTCTAAAAGCCACAGTTCTCTTTTGGCTTGAAATGTCTTGATGTCGATGACTGACTTCAATATATGAATTGCTAATATAAACAATGCTCTATACAATAAAATGATAAAAAAAGCAATCCACTATCATGATGTTTTCTCATAGGATGATTAACAACTTAGAATTGATATTTCTCTCACCATTTTTGACCCATGGCAGAATCACAATCCCTGCACATCAGAAGAGACCTTGGAGAGAAAGGTGACTCCTTGCCAATGATTAGATTTAGGACTTCTAGCCTCCAAAACCTTAAACTAGTTGTTAAACCTATACATTGTGTATCATTTATCATAGCAGCCTGGCAAACCAAGACATTAAGATTTAACCTGAATATGGAAAAGAAGAGAAGTTGCTCACAGAAAATATTAAAACAAATAAAATATTTAGAATCAATATTTTTGAATGGCCACTATTTTCCAACTGTATATGACCTCATATAATTAGTTTATTTTAAAATTCCAGGAACCTTATGGGCTTGGAATTATTACTGTTCTCTTTATATAAGGAAAGGATTAAAGACTGGAGTTCTTAGTTAATTTTTTCCAGTGTTCCAGTGTGTTCTATTATTCCAAATAATAAATTATATCAGTGATACATCATTCGTTTAACACATTTATAGAATAATCATGGACTGGATTTGAGATGTGAGAGAAAAAAAAGAGTCAAGCCTGATTCCAAGTTTTATGACGTGACCAAATAAGGATGGAGTCACCATTAACTGAGAATCTGGACTTTACAAGAACTAATGGTGCCCCATGCATATTACATATGAAAAAAATCATTAATTCCAAATTTTTCTCAAACAGTTAGAGGATCAATATCATTCTTTACCTGTCTCATTATTAAGAGGGCAAAAAAGTCTAAGGCTAATATAATAGATTATATTTTAAATTATTTAAAACAAAGGAATTAAGCAGATGTAGGAATATTTGAAGCCATTTAGCTTTGATGATCACTCTAGCAGTGAATGGAGGAGGGGTACAAATCCTGAGTCTGTCCTTTCCTCTTTCACTGATACTGCTGTTTTAGTACTAGATTATATATTGTGAAAAATATTATAACCTAACCACTATGGCATTTAGAGTTCCTCAAGGACCATTGGGTTCTTTTATATTAAGCTTTCTGACTTTGGAGATGTGATAGAATTACACATCTGCTTTCAGCAATAGTGCCAAAGAGATTCATTTTGTATTGAAGGGAAAGGTGGGTAAACTTTTTTCTACAATTGATCCTATACCAAGACTTTGTAATTCTATGATCCATTACAAATACTCTATATTTATTCTACACAAATAAATTCAACTTTTTTTTGAGATCTGAGGTTTTCTAAAAGGTTGCTTGGAGATGTGTACAAATGTTTACAGATGGGTAAATGACATCCTGAAAAACATTTAAATTTAAACTTTTTTCAGCAGTTGCAGAAAAGCAATTGTCAAAATGTCATGCAGGTAAAAAAGCAACAAGAAAATGCAATCAACTGCTCAGGAGCATCTAGTTCCCATCTGCTCTTTTATCTTTAGGCATATCAAAGAGGAGATCTAATTCCTTTGTTGTTTATTTCAAAGTGAAATTTAGAACCTAAAATAAGCCAGATCAATTGTACTCATGTTAGAAAAGGGCTCAAATTTGGCTGTCCAGGAGCAATGACAATGTGTGCTTTAGTAGAATAACTAATTATTTATGTTGGTTGTATAGTAGTTATCATATGTTATTTGGTCCAGGGACAGAAGTTAGAATCCAATTGGCAATTGGCCAATAATTTTCTACATTGAGATTAACAGAGATAAATACCTTCTTAGAGCCAAAGTGTATTATAATGAAGTTTTGGTTCATTATAAAGAGCTTATGTTATCTCTGATTTTACTTTGCTCCTGTAACTCTCAGTTACAACAAATTTCCACAGCACCACATTGCTTATTGAGATGCAACTGTACCTTAACCTAAGATATCCAATCTCCTCTTCACTCTGGTGCACATCTAGGATACATTCCCCAAGCTCTCTTTCTATTAGGTACAGATCTGTGACTCAGTTGTAGCCAATGGAATGTGAGTGGCAGTGACTAGGACTTGAGTTTGGTAGAACCAGAAGTCCCTGAATAACCCCTTAGAGGAGAACTATCTTGTTGACCTGAATTACACATGTACCCAACTGTTATGTGAGAAAGAAATAATCTTCTACTGTTCAGAAATATTCAATATTAGATCTGTGTTACAGTAACCAAAACATGACAAATCCACAAGGCAGTCAAGGCCATTTCCAACATGGCCAGACTAATATAATTTCTCACTAATTTTGCTTTGCAGCATATTTTCTAATTGTAATAGTCTGCTATTTATTCTTAATTTTGCAAAGTGATTTAATTCACCTCCCCCCACCCCGGATCCTTTTAGTTTGTTCATATTGCTTCCTTCTGTTAAGGACAGCTCTTCTTGCTTTCTGCTTAACTGCCTGGAAAACTTCTACTTAGAATTCTCTAGCAACATTTCAAGATTACTAGTGAAAATAATTATTTCCTATATATACTCTCATTGCACCTTCTACACATGTTATATATAGGTCTTTATTTAGCTCCTTAGCAGTTCCCAGCCAAAAATCTGGAGCATAGAATGTGCAAATTAAAACCTGAGAAGTTCATTCAAGAAGGTATAGAGAACAATACTTCTTTGTATTTTAATGATACATCTACCCATTGGTTTTCTGCTTTTAAATTTTATCCATTGGGTTCCTTATACTGTGCAAAAGCACATTCAAGAATTATATATAAATCATCAGATTTTACTATTTATGTGAATGAACATACTGTATCCATTCCTTAGAATATGTTTATATGCTAGAGAGGGAGAATAGGCATGATACCTAAGATTAAGGGGTGCATAGAGAAGGGAGTGTGGGACAGGAATAAGAAACATTTGGCTGAAAAAGACTATTTTAAAATATTTATTGCTGGTCTTTGTATACTACGCTCTTATTTTTGGCATGTTGATCATTTCAATGTATTATGGATATTGAAGCAGAAACTTTATAAATGACTTTCACGTCAGCAGATATTTATTAAACTCATCCTATATGTATGTTATAACAGGAGCAAAAATGAATAAGAAAATAACTTTGTCCTTAGTGAACTAGTAGTTCTAGAAGAAGATGGCTGGGAAAATGAACTTCAAAAATTCAGGGAAGGAGGAATGTTTGAAGAACATGGAGTAGTTCAATTTAAGTAATAAAGATTAAGAGTAGGAGCGTGATACTCACCAAGCTGCTTGGGAAGAGGAATTGTATTGTTACTGGATTTTGTTTAGGTTCTTGATTATGCTGCAGAAATGAATTTCAAGAGGACGTTGGGTGAGTTAGGCCAGTAATATATTCAGGTAGGGAGGGAAAAGAAATGGGAGAAAAGAACAGATCAGGGGTTCCATGTAGAGAGGAAGGGTTGAAAAATGATAAAGTGGGCTGATTTTCAGACTACAATTCCCCAATATAGATTATAAGTGCTCAGGTTTTACTTGCATGGCCACATGGCAGAGGAAAAATGGTGAGAGTGGTGCACAGAGGGTAGGAAAAGGGGTCCACAGGTGAGAGAGCACATGAGAGAGAGAGCCTCAGGCCCTGTGCCTACCTTTTTGAACTGTTAACTATCCTACCCCTTCACTAATGGCAGGGGAGGAATTCCAGCTGTTTATCATTTTGATTGATTATCTCTCCCATCACTCTCCCTTGAGGGCCCAATGATGAAGTCTTTGAGGAATATCTGGGGCTTCTCCTGGCTTCCAGAGGAAGCCTTCTTCTGAGTGGCAAAATCTTGGGGAGGATTTTCTAGCAGCCATCCTGGGGTTATCAATGTCCACATGGACTTCTTGCCAGGTTCCAGATCCATCTATTGATTCTCTATCTTACTAGCCTGCTTCAGTCTGACATTCTGAAGGGAAAGAAAATAGGTAAATCCTGGGAGAATTTACAGGGGGGCATATTTTGACTGCATATAAGGAGGCAGACACAGGAGTAGCACCACGTGAGGATGGAGGCAGACATTAGAGTGAGGTATCTAAAAAGTCAAGGGAGGCCAAGGATAGCTGGGGAAGTACCAGAAACTGGGAAAAGACAAGGAAGACATCACCTAGAGGTATCAAAGGGAGCGTGGCCATGCCAACACACTGATTTCAGACTTAAATGTGAGACAATAAATTTCTGTTGTTTTTAAACCATCAAGTTTGTGGTCTTTTGTTATGGCAGCCCTAGAAAACAAAAGCAGTTTTTAGTATTGGGAGGTAGGGTGTTGTTCTAACAAATACCTAAAACTGTGGAAATGGCCTTGGGGTTGGGTAATGGGTAGAGGTTGGAAGAATTTTGAGGCACTTTTTAAAAAGTCCATATTGCTTTGAAGGGATAGTTGGTAGAAATATGAACATTGCTATGAATTTAATTATGTCCCCAACAAAGTCCTATGGATGTGAACTTATATGTAAATAGGGTCTTTGAAGATATTATTAGTTAAGGTGAAACCAACCAGAGTCAGTGTGGTCCTTAATCTAATATGACTCGAGGCCTTTTAAGAAGAGATAATTTGGACCCAGTCAGGAGTAGAAGACAGGAGACAGATGAATGTGTGACAGAGACAGAGACTGAGTTATAGATTGCTGATAAGTCACCAGAAGCTATGCACTTCAGAGAAAGAATGATCCCACTGACACCTTAATTTTGGATTTCCAGCCACCAAAAAACTGAGACATTAAATTCCTGTTGTTTAAGTCAACTACTCTGCGGTATTTGTTTGAGAAGCCCTAGCAAACTAAGAAAAATTGTTAAAGCTACTTCTGATGAGGTCCAACAAGCACTTGATTTGGAAAAATTACCAGCCTATCCAGATAGTGTGTCCTTGTGACAGAGCCAAAGGTGAGACTGGAGATAAAGAGATTAGGTGTGTGCCTTATGGATAATATCATGATCTCAGCAGAAACCAGGAATAGGGATGGGGTATCCAAGAAATATCTGTGGAGAACCTCATGACAAATAGGTGTGGGTTCCCTTGACATTCACTGAAGACCAGTAGGTTTTTGATAGTTTTGTATAGCAGAAACACTGCCCTCCTGATCTGAAATGTTCCAAATTTCCTTCTCTTAAAAGGACAATAGTCAGATTGGATTTAAGGCACACCATAATCCAATTTGACTTTGTCTTAGCTTAACTAATTCTATCTGCATAAAATATATTTCCACAAAAGGCCACATTCTGAGGTTCTGGATGGGGTGACACTGTTCAACCTGGTACAGCCCTTGGTCTCTGGAATTCATGTCCTTCCCAAGTGCAAAACACACTCACTCTATTCCAAGATCTCCAAAAGTCTTCACCCATTAAAGTACCAATCTTAAGTCTCAAATCTCATCTAAATGTCAATTCAGATATCCAAAATCTCATAATTGACATCATCTAAATCAAGTTTGGTTGAGAATCTGGATATGGTCTATTCTAATTCCTCAGTCCATCGACCTGTAAAACTTAGAAAACAAGTTCTTTGCTTCCAAAGTTCAATAGTGGCATAGACATTCCTATTCCAAGAGGAGACTTGGAAGAGGAAGGGGATCTTGGATCCTGTTGGGGATTGAATCATACCCCTCACAAAAGCCATGTTTGAGTATCAACCCCCGGTTCTTTGGGTGTGAACCCATTTGTAAATAGGACCTTTTGAAGAGGTTATTTTTGTTTAAAATATTGCCAAATGAATCAATTTGGGCTTTAATCTGGATTGCTGAAATCCTTTATAAGCAGAATGAAATTCAAACATAGAGAGAGAAAATCATGGCAGATGCAAGAAGCCTGAAATCAATGGACTCCAGAAGAGAAAGGAAAGGACACTGTCATGTGTTGGAAAGGCCAAGAAGCCCCCAAGGACTGCTGTCAGTTAGCCACAAATGCCACGGTCTTTGAGGACAAAGTATCACCTTGAATTTGGAATTCTCTCAGTCTTCAAATCTCAAGCTAACAAATACCCATTGTTTAACCCAACCCATTGTATGGTATTTATTTTAGCAGCTGGAAAACTAAGACAGGTCCCAAATGCTTTTTGTCAAAATGCTCTAGCAGAAGATGAATGACTTTTTCCTTAGATATATGTGGAAAAGAATTTCTTGCTTCCAGTAAGAGACTATAATGCATTGACTCTAAATTCCCCTGTGGTTCTATATTCTATCAGAACATTTATTAGTATTGTTCTAATTATAGTCTTTGACATAGAACCAGAAAATATTGGTTCTAATTAGAGTCTTTGACAGAATCAGAACAGCATTGGTCAAAATCTTGGCTTACCCGTAGACAAGGAGAGTGACTTTGAGCAAGGTATCCTGGAAACTGTAAAATGAAAGTATTAGTAGAACCTTTGTGTGGCATGGTTTACTGTATTAAATTCAGTCATGAATGTAAAGTTATTTTCAAAATACATAACAAATAAGAGCTTAATTAATGCCACCTATTATTGTTATTTTACTTGGCTTCCTGAACAAGTCATTTTCCATTATATTTACCATCTCCTCATTATCGCCATTTAAATATTCCCCACCACAATTCCTCTTACTTTTCCTTTTTGGGGTTTAGGAAAAAACCAACCATTTGCATCTTCTGAGACACTTGGTAGTTTTCATTTTGCTGAGCTGGGATGAGAGAATCAGTGTTCATTTGGAGTACATTATTCATGCACTACTGAATGAAAGTGGTGTCAGGCAGGGCTAGTACATTTTTGAAACAGTGCTGGCTTATTGAGTTTTAATTATGAATGGAATAACATGGAGCACCTGTCCTTGGAACTGGACTTTAGAAATGGGTATTTGAAAACACTATGCAGTATCTTTATGCTGGATGCTTACAACTATTTGGGAATTTTTGCTAAGATTATATAACTTGAACAAATCTACAGAACATCTTCTGAGTCTCCTCAGATTTCCCTGCAGCTGTGAAGCTCATGAATTTTAGAATTTACTTTAATCATTTAATTGGTTTCTACTTTTTAATCTCATCTTTTGCCTTGTTTCCATTCTCCTTGTCATTTCTAATTCTGGGGATTTCTCAGATACCTCATTTCTGTGTGTGGCCGTTTGAATTTATTTTATGAATCCCAAAAAGAGAAAGATTATACTTGTGAGCTAACCCATTCCTGTGGGTGTGAGACCCTTTCAATTGGACTATGTCAATGACTCATGTTGAGTCTCTGCCCTCTTGCTGGGTCTGAAAAAAAACCATAGACACAGATACAGGAAAAGGAAGCCACTAGATTTGATCCTGCCATGTAAGAGAGGAATAGAGGATTACTTAAGAACACAAAGCCCCCAAGAGTCTGGGCCCACAGAGCAGCTCAAAAGGAGATGAACCTGGGTATATGCCTCATAGTTTACAGCTGAACTTGGGAAGAAAGTGGAGAAGCTGAGATTGATAGAGGAGGTCCAGAAAGAGACATGCTAGCTTTGAGAGCTCAGCTCTGAGAGACAGTGAGCATGGAGGGTAAGTCTGAGACCTTGAAGAAATCAGCGGCCCTTTTATTTTCCAGGTACCTGGACAATAGGGTCATCAGTGGCTGACTGGTAAGAAAGCACCTCTTACAGTGCCTTAGTTTGTACTTTTCATGACCTTGGAATGGTAAGCTTTTACCCCAAATAAATCTCCTTTATAAAAGCCAAACTATTTCTAGCACTTTGCATTGCCAGCCTTTTGGCAAGCTAAAACACTGCGGTACACTATAATGCATTCTAAGATGAAATTTATTGAACTAGTTAAGATATATAATAAATCAAATAATCTTGCAAAGCCTCTGGATGAGAGAAAGAACTTTCATTTTCAATTTCCTTTACTTTTCTGTGGCTGCTTATGCTTTTTCTATTTACTTCTTTATCAATCTGTTTTCCTATGTATTTTCCTTTAGTTTCTATTTTGTCAGAATTTCATATTCCTTGATTCTTTTATTTATTGTTTTTTTTTTTCCAACCACATGTCCTTATCATTCAGGAAACTTGGTATTTTCTATTTCCTATTCTCTATAGTCTCCCTTCCAATGTCTTCATTCTCTATTTTACTGTTCCATTTGAATTACCACATGAAAATAAGAAAAATGAATTCATGTTATTGAGAAACTGTTATATGAAATGTCCCACACTGAGCACTTTTTGTGCAATAGATATTATGATTTCTACTTTTCAAATGAAGTTAAGGAACATATTCATAGCTAGATGGTGGTATAGGAGTTTTACTGGATAAGTGTGGTGTCCTGAGCTAATGAATGTTAGCAAGAGTGTTACATTCTCCTGATGGAATATTGTTCATTTTTCTTTAATTTCAAGGGGACATTTCTAGCCTAAATAGTTTCATGTGGAATGACAAAGAGAAAGGCAGCAGCTAATAGAGCGGATGCAAAGAAAGGATGTGCCATGGGCTTGTCAATGGGAAGAACCCTTGAGATCTTTTAGTGCTTGTGAATGATCACTTGTCAAGGTCTTGAATACATTAAGCATAAGACTCACTCCTGTATCACAAAACCACAAAATTTCTCCTAAATCCCCTGTCATAAACCAACTTCAGTTCCATCCATAATCAGATCTTTGACTTGGCTTTTATTACCATTTATTGTCTTATTCATCCTTTTGATGTTATACTCAGTTCTCCTTTAAATTAGAATTTTCATTCCTTCTTAACCATAATCAAATTCTTCCTGAGTCTATAACAGTTTTAGCTACCAGTGGTTACTACTCAATTTATTCCAACCTAGACCTATAAACCTTATAGTTAGATATAAGTCCTTGTGAATAGGTCTCCTACAAATGTTCTCTCTGCATTCATGAGCATTTCTCAGAGGAGAAACTGATTACTATGGAGCTCTTAGTCTTTGCAAGCAAGCAGCATAACTGGTAGTTGCTGCTCTTGCCTGTTAATTACACCAGTTTCTGTAACATTGCCTTAATAAATAGTTGATAAAAACAAGTGCTGAAAAATTTAAGAAGGAAAACTTTCCCCACTTTTTTTGGAGTGGGGCTTTAAAAAGTGAATTAGACATTTATTTATATATGTATCCTTGGAGTATCACTAATACAAAGATTACTTAGCCATTAGAAAAGAGTGAGAAAATTTGAACAATCCACAACCTGCCTTAAAATAAATTTCACTGAAGGGTCAAATTTGTAAATGTTCCAATACATGATATATTGTGCCTCTGGGCCCAAAATATAATTTTGGTATCTTATTCTGTCCAGGCAGAGTTGACTACAAATGCATCAGATACAGGCATCATTCCACAAGTTACTGGCAGCTGTTGAGGGAGTGTGTGCATATGCCTTATGATAAAAGTTGCTTGTAAGAAGTTACTTTAGAGCATTTGAGAAAACTGGCATCTATAATTCATCAAAATGGCCATTAGAAAAATGAATAAAACATACCCACACCACTTCTGTATCATAGGTCTCAAATTTCCTTGTTAAAATAAAGATTATTTATTTTGAATATATGCGAGTTTCAGTTTTAGTTTGCAATTTTACATCTTTTGGAAATAATTTCAATTTTTCTGCTTTAAACATTCAACTTAGTTTTCAGTGAGACATGTAACTAGACACATAATAAAGGAATAACATTTTATTTCTATCTTCCCAGAGAAGAAAACCACAGCAGTTTAAAAATCAAATACCTTTCCTTATACTAAAGAACACCTCTGCTGGAGATAAAGAAGTATGTGTTGTGAATATATTCTGTATTGTATTCATTTAAAAAAAATTTTTAAATACTATATGGGATTAAATATATCTAAGCACATAGAATAGGAAATGGTGATCATAATAAAAATAATAGAAGAAAACTCAAACAGCAGACGTTACAGGAAGATTCAATGGAGACTGAAGGTAAAGAGTAATAATAAATTTATAATAATAAATTTATCTGGCAACCAAAATAAAACATTTTCCTAGTTTCATTTTTTTTAAAAGATTTCTTTATTTCTTTATTTCTCTCCCCTTCCCACCCCCCACCCCCACCCCTGTCCCGGTTGTCTGCTCTCTGTGTCCATTCCTGCGTGCTCTTCCCTGTCCGCTTCTGTTGTCAGTCGCATGGAAATCTGTGTCTCCTTTTGCTGCATCATCCTGCCCTGTCAGCTCTCCCTTGTACAGCACCATTCCTGGGCAGGCTGCATTTTCTTTCACACTGGGTGGCTCTCCCCACAGGGAGCACCCGCTGCGCGTGGGGCTCCCCTACACGGGGACACCCCTGTGTGGCACGGCACTCCTTGCGCGCATCAGCACTGCACATGAGCCAGCTCCACACCGGTCAAGGAGGCCGGGGTTTGAACCGCGGACCTCCCAGGTGGCAGAAGGGCGCTCTAACTACTGGGCCAAGTCCACTTCCCAAGTTTCATATTTAATTAGAGTTGTTCAACCAAAATTCTCAATAAAAATTTTTTTTGTCATAGTTAAAAATGCACTCAGGAGTAGGTGTTGGAAGCAGATCCCTAAATAGCCCATTATTTTGTACAACTAATTTTAACTGTTGAGCAGTCCAGTTCCTAGTCAGAAATTGTATGTGTGGTCTTCAGATCTTGCCCTAGGAAATCACAGTGGCTTTACTGGTATAGCTCATGGGGGAGAACTGCCAATTCTGCACTAGACTTGGAGTACTGCCAGTGCATTGAAGTTTCTGAAGAAAGCCACAATAAGGGCTCACCCCCACTAGGTGCTTATGCTTTTATACCTATCTGCATTACTAATCCACATACTTCCATTAGGAGTACTCCTTATTAGGGCTGCTCAACCCAGGCCTTCCCAGGTGCCTTTTCTGAGAACCCCTAAATGAGGGTAATTGAATGGGGAGGACTTGAAGACACTTTGCTCCTGTCCAGCTCAGTATTCAGTACTTTTCCACTGTTTGCCCTCCCTGGTCTCCCTTCCTCCCCAGCCCAGGTCCATAAAATGGCAGAAGCCTTTTGTTCAGGGCTCTCTTAGCAGTGAGATGACCCCTTCATTTGCAGAGATCCATCTGACCCTTGCCTGGTGCTATTCCATAAGGAGAAATGGAACATTGGTGGTGCTGGCACTTTCTCCCTTTCAGCCTCTTGCTTATACAAACATGGTAAATGATTCAAGGCTTGACTGCTACTTTCTTTTTGGCTTGTTAACTAAATCTTCTACCTCAACACCTGGCAGCTCAGTTCTCTTGCTTGGCTTAGCTATTGAAAATTATTATTATTATTAAAGATTCATTTTTTATTTATTTCTCCCCCCCCCCCCCGCAATTCCCCCCCCCCACCCCGAGTTGTCTGCTCTCTGCGTCCATTCACTGTGGATTTTTCTGTGTCTGCTTGTATTCTCATTAGGTGACTCCGGGAACTGATCCTGGGACCTTCTGCAGTGGGAGAGACGCAATTACTCTCTTGCACCACCTCTGCTCCCTGTTCTGCTACGTCTTCTTATTTTCTCTCCTCTGTGTCTCTTGTTGCGTCATCTTGCTGTGCCAGCTCTCAGTGTTGGCCAGCACTCCTGTGTGGGGTGGCTTTCTTGTGCAGGACAGCATTCCCACGCAGGGCAGTACTACTGTGCGGGGTGACATTCCCTGCATAGGCCGGCCTTCGGCATGGGCCAGTTCACCACATGGGCCGGCTTGCCCTCACCGGGAGGCCCTGAGCATCAAGCCTGGGACCTTCCATATGGTAGATGGGAGCCCAATTGGTTGAGCCACATCCATTTTCCTTTTGACAATTATTATTAATTATTTTTCATTTCCTTGATGACAGTGTTGGTTCCTTCCAGGTTATCGGCTCTATTATATTGTGGTAATTTATACATATATAGAAACATGATACTGGATACTTCCTATCAAGTTATAATATTAGTTGCAGACAGAATTAAAAGGAAAACTATACTGCAAGTAGAGCTTTCAACTTGTGTAGAGAAAAAAATCCCACCAGGAAGCTCAAAAGAAAGAGCAATTCTAGAGACTCTGTCCTTGCAGCAGTTTTCTAGAAAAGAAATTTCAACTAACTGCCCAGTCTTGTCAAATTTCACTGAAATTGATGGTTTCTCATTGGAAGGTTGATACTTACTCAGAGATCTTTCTACTTTCTGTGGATTTAGTAGACCATACATGGAACATGTTATCAATTAGTGCCCCATAGATTAGCCTCTGTTATCCAGATCAATTGATCTCTTTGAGAAAACATCACCTCTTGTTTTCAGAATATTGAGCAAATAATTTGCCTTAAAAATTTCTTAACAGCAAATTTTAATTTCAGACAATCAATATTATCCATCTCCATATATTCTTATAGAAGATCCTAACAATTTTGAGTTGGGAAAAGAAACTAGCAGAATATAAAACTTGGAAAAATCATTGAAAAACACATCTCCACTAATCATGATTTCATTTTGGCTTACATTATGTCTTATATTTTAGACTGTACACTTTTCTAAATTTTTAGTTACCTTATGGTTTACATTATGGTTTGCATTTTAGACTATATGCTTTCATAAATTTTTGGTGAAATTTAACGTGGTCTAGATCCATCATTGCATGATCTTGTGGAACACTTCCATTGCCCCCCAGTTACTGCCTCTTCCATCTATTGTATTCCTCTATCCCCCTCTCCCTTGGGCCCACAGTGACAACCAAGCTTCACTGCTTGAAGGACCAGATTTATAGATAACTTGCAGCAATACTGAGGGCTTGACACACTAGACTGTCCTCCCCAATGAGAGCCACCCATGTTATAGAGAGACAGCCTTCCCTCTGTTTGAGAACATCAGGCCTTCCCAGGATGGGGGTACAACACCCCCGCTCATTGTATGGGTCTCTACCCAATGATATAACACATTATGACAAGATGAGCACTTACGTACTCCCTAGAAGCGTGCTCCAGGTGCACCCTGTACCAGATGTCCCATCAAATACCTTCAACAAGTAACCCTTCCTTATAACATTTTCTAAAGAGTTTTCTGAACATTATAGTTTGGACCACATACCTGACAATCTCCCATGTGCACCTGCTTCCTCCAAAACCTCCCCCCAATTCCATGAGCCATCTGACCCAATCTCCGAACACTAGCCTGCTTCAAGCCTGCAAAGTCCCACCCAATAGTATTCCTATACCCCCTTCTTATCACCTCCCTGGACAACTACTTACCTCCACTTTATCATAGATTTCACCCATGTAGGCATCGGCTCACAACTTTCCTCTCCCCCCCAATTTCCTGTAAGCCTATCACCCAGTCTCTAGCTCTCTGAGACAGCTTGATTTGCTTAATTCATATCAGAGAAGTCATGTACTGTTTGTCTTTCAATGCCTGGCTTGCTTCATTCAACATAACGTCCTCAAGAGATTCATCCCTGTTATCCCATGTGTTTGTACTGCATTCCTTCTTACTGCTGAGTAGTATTCCATTGTATGTTTATAGCACATTTTGGATCACAGAGGGCTTCAACTATGGCAGGGAAGGAGCACTGGTGTGGGGTGTCATTGGTGGGGTATATAAAAAAATGTTCAAATATTCATTGGGCACTGTCATAGTAGATAGAGTTATACACAACAACTGAGGGAGTGCTGAGTTCCTAGCTGGGGGAGCTTTGTTACATTCCCCAATAGAACAGCAACAATCCCCCAAGTGCAAGGGCAAAGACCAGGAAAGAAGGATGGTCCAGTGATGGGCCCTTAATACTGATGACTATGCTTATATGCCTGTGTGCTTGAAATTCCAACTAGGCCTAGAGCTGCAGGTTGCCTAACAGTTACCTCCTGAGAGCCTCCATGTTGCTCAAATGTGGCCACTCTCTAAGCCAAACTCAGCGTGTAAATGCATTATCTTCCCCCCAGCGTGGGACATGACTTCTGGGGATGAGCCTCTGTGGCAATGAGGGATTACTACCAATCATCACAGGTGATGCAACTAGAAAAAGATCTTGAATAAAAGGGGAAATGGTAAAGACAAATAAGTTTATATGGCTAAGAGGCTTCAAAATGAGTTGGGAGGTCATCAGAGGGGTCACACTTATGCACTTCTCAACAGGATTCCAGAGACGGCCAAAGTAGATACAACCCCAGGTACTGGTGCCCCTGATGGCTATGGAGAAATACAGGTTCTATGGTCATGACAGATGGCTCTGGAGTTCAGTGCCTTGCCAGTGGGCCCTACTTTGGAATTTGTGCTCCTGAGCGTGATGGAGCTGGACTCAGTTGTGACCTTTCTACACATGCCTCTTCTGTCACTTTTACTGAACTTGTGATTGGTGCTAGGGTTTGTGTATGCCCAGGAGACTTGGATCTCTGGACTGCCCATGTGCCTGCTGGGCCCTGAGCATCAGCAGAGTTGCAGCACCTACTTTCTAGTTCTTTGGACTTATCCATGTCAACTAACAGGGAGGAGAAGATGATCAACCATCACACCAGGGAACTGAGAGTGTCTACAACTGCAAGCAGGAGAATCTCACCCATTAGTCATGTGGGATCTAAGCCCCCTCTAGATTTAGAGGTGGAGTGGACATCACCGTCCCAGGATCCACAGAATGGAGGAATAAAATATGGATTAGAGTGAGAGTGACTTACTCTATTCTACTGTAGAACTATTATGACTCTAGGAATGGAAGTAATTGTATCACTGATGTGGTAACAGTGGCCATGGAAGTTGCTGAGGTCAGAGAGAGGGAAGAAGAGGTATGGTGTGGGAGCATTTTCGGGACATGGAGTTGTCCGAAGTGATATTGCAGGAACAGATGCAGGACATTATATATCCTGCCATAACCCACTAAATGGACTGGGAGTGAGTGTAAATTACAAAGTAAACTATAATCCATGTGGTGTAGCAGTGCTCCAAAATGTATTCACCAAAAGCAATGAAGGTGCCACAGTGATGAAAGAGGTTATTGATGTGGGAGGAGTGTGGGGGTGGGGTGTGGGGTATATAGGAAACTCATATTTTTTAATGTAATATTTTTTGTGATCTGTGTATCCTTTAAAAAAATACAAATAAAAAAAAACAAAGCACATCTCTAATTTCCCTGATTATGTAAGTATAGATTGACCAAAAAGTTAAAAGACTTTGGATTTCCCCTTTTATGTAAGCAATTGGCCTCATAATTTGTGGAATGTGCTCTACCATGCATAGATAAACCCTGTTTCAGTTACATACTTTGTATTCATCAAATATACAATATTACAGCCTTGAATATTGCTACTAATGATTGTTTCAAAAAAATAATTATTTATGTGACCAAAGAAATTCAGAGTTGGTTTCAGTGCCTGTACACTTTATCTATTACACATGGTGCATAGATGGGGAAGTTTATAAGGAGACTGTTCAATTTAAATTTCAGCTCCGTCACTTATGACTTGGACATATCACTTGGTTATTTTATTCAGAGACTTTTGTCATCTGAATATTGTCAAAATAATCTATAATTCACAAAATTGCTGAAAAATTTTAAAAAGCAGACATATATTTACAAAATACATCTGCAAAGTGTCAGCGGTCAGCAAAATTTAATACCACTCCCATTCAACAATTCTTGAAAAATTGGGTGGTCAACTGCTGGTTTATTCTCAAATTTATAATCACCCTTGTCCTGGTCTGGATAACCTGTACTCAGATTAAATTTTCTCTGTTTAAATGATAGTTTCTATTGTCCTGACATGATCATGACTGATAAAATCATTTAATCTCCTTGTGAAGAATTATCAGGATAAACTTTTATTTTAATTGGTTTTTATCCTCTGAGTTATTCATGGTGGATCTCATTCCCCTGCACAATGAGTAGGAAAAGTTTATAAGAATTTTAATGAACTATGTGATTAGGCATTTTTATTTTTTGTTTGCACATTAGGAAAAGCTTCATAAATCTAATTTTACTATACATTAGCTCTGCTACTTCCCCCTCTAATTTGTATTTACAATTAATTGCACATGGTGAATAAGTACTTGGACTAGTTCGAATTATGCCTGTGAAATTACATTCTTATTCCATTCTCATTTTTTAAAATTATATTTTAATAGCTTCAGTGCCCTCAGAAGCCATAACAATTTAATTATTTTCGATATATTGTGTGTTGAGCCTTTTTTGTACTCATGATCCATCTGTGTTGTTGAAAACCTGGCAATTAGTATTGAGAAGTTAATGAATTACTGGAGGAAAAAATCCTCTGAAGTTGGCAATTGAAGGAATGAATCATTTTCGACCAGTTAGAAGGTAGAGTGCAGATATTTACACAGCTGCCCATTCAGTTACACCTTACTCTGTGGTTTACTGGCTGGGTTGCAATCACTCTTAAATTGGAGACAGTTTTGTTGAATTCCTTGCTGTTGCTGGAGAAGAATGTTATTAAAGACGATGAAGAGGTGTTATAGAGAGGGTGATTTCATTAGTCAGAGTAAATAATGTTAGTTGCTAAAACACACTAAACCTGACATCTTGGTGACTTAGAAGAACAATTTTTATGCAGGGCCTGACGCAAATAGGTAGTGATAGGTCTCTGCCATTCTAAGTCATGGTTATACAGGAGATTTTTAAAAAACTTTTTTATTGAAGTTTATCATTCATATATGAACATCCATAAACAATAAGTATATAGTGTAAGTTGTGAACTTACAAAGCAAACATGCATATCATCATATAGGGCTCCCACGCATTTCCCCATCATGCATTGTTAAGAAAGAGCATTGTCAAAATATCACTACTAACTATAGCTAATATCTTACATTTGGTGTATTTTTCCCTTACCCAATTACTGATACCCCGTATTAGTATTATATACTTGTTACAGTTAATGAGAGAATGTTTTCATATTTGTTCTGTTAACCACAGTCCAACTGTCTTTTAAAAGGCTTCCCAAAGGTTTTTTTCATATTTCACATAATATATTTAATTCACAATAGGGCAATCATATAGTATTTCTCCTTTTGTGTCTGGTTTCTTTCATTCAACATAATGTCCGCCAGATTCATCCATGTCGTCATATGTTTCACAACTTCATTTCTTCTTACTGTTGCATAATATTCCATCATGTATATATTCTGCAATTTGTTTATCCATTCATCAGTTGATGGGCACCTGGGTTGTTTCAAACTTTTGGCTGTCATGAATAAAGCTGCTATGAACATTGATGTGCAGATGTCTTTTCGTATCACTGCTCTCAGTATTTCTGAGTATATACCTAGTAATGGTATTGCTGGGTCTCATGGCAAGTCTATATTCAACTTCCTTAGGAACTGCTAAACGGCCCTTCCTGCTCAGTGGCTATACCGTTCTACATTCCCACCAGCAATGAATAAGCATTCCTGTCTCTCAAGAGAGATTTTTAAGGGCCAGGACTGGAAGAGGTTTACATCACTTATGTCTGATTCATTGGTCAACACCCAATTTCATTAACTAACCTAATTATAAGGTAAGCTGGGAGATCATATGGAGTGTTCAGTGAATGCTTAGTATGTTCACCAAGAGGTGGGGTATAAAACAGGTGTGTATATTTTACAAACCAAAAAGTGACATCAAAACATAGAAATTAATAATGCAAACAGAAAATTCTTGAGTTTCTTGGTTTAAAAAATAATGTCATAATTTCATAGAAATGACAAGTTTTCAATATGAGCCTTCCTACAAATAGTCAGCAGAATAGTATAGAAGGTTTTAAATTGCATTCATGTACATTTCTGGTAAACGTTAGCAATTCAGTAGAATTTAAAAAGTTCTTTTGAAAATGATTGCAAATCATTTGTCTATATTTGTCTATATAGTTAGATGGGCCTAGAAGTATGAGAGAGGACATTCTGGGTGGAAGTTTTAGGTGCATGACATCTGTCACATGTCACCAAATTTACAAGAAAGTATAACTTTATGGTTGAGTACATTAGCTGCTTTATATAATGAACCAAAGGCCCTATCCCTTGTGAATGCTCTCAGCAAAAAAAAAAAAAAAAAAAGTTTAAAATATTCGGTTTGGGAAGAGTATGATGAAATTTTGCTCCTTTAACTTTCTCTGGTGACAATTGGCAATAAGCTATAAGGAAGAGAGAGATGGGAAGAGATTTAGTTATGCTGCAGCTTATTTGTGGAGTGGCAGTAATCCACCATGAGTCTCTTGATAAACTTTTCCTAACTTTTGCATCAAATAATATAACAGATATAATTATTATGCTGCTTATTGGTATTTATTACTGCACTGCCAGCTAGAGAATGGAGAGGCAGACAGGAAAAGAAGAAAACATCCAGGTCCAAATATCATTAACCTAGTAACTGTTTGCTTCAGAAAATTAGAATATAGTAAAAATATTACAAGAGGCAAATGTACTCTTACCATTTGATATTCTAGGTGAAGCAATTCATTCATTTATTCCTGTAGCCAGTGAGCAATTATTAGGCACCTATTGTATGGCATGCACTGTGTTACAAAGTGAAGATTAAAAATGGTTTTTAGGAGATTTCTTTCTAGTAGGGGACCCTGGGATTACATACAGTTTCAGTACAGCAATATAGGTACAGTTGTATGGAAGGGATGGTCAAACCATCCAAAAGATTTTACTGACCTTTTACTCTCTAATAGAACACACAGTCGTGGAAACCCTTATATTGGTGGAATCATTTTTAGAATATTAATTTTTTGTAGTTTCTTTGAATACCACCCTGGCACAGGGCTTAACAGGCACTTGACAGAGAACATTATAGAGGTATAAGTTGAGGCTGGGACTCCCTTAGATATTAGTATGCCTGCTCTGGAGTCATCTGGGCCCTGGATGGGCCAGAGTATTACACTTTCTAGGCCAGTCTCCAAAACATGTAAGATGATAAGTCTAGCACTTCTGGACTTCAAGCTCCTGGAGAGTCAGGGTTGTCTTCCATTTCTCTTTTATTCATAGGGCCCAACACGTGCCTGGCTCAAAGTAAATACTCAAAAATTTTGCTGAATAAACCCACGCATGCTAGTAACTACAGATGAAAGAAGCAAATGTATATACCATACAACTTTGACTAATGACTCTTTCATTTTTACATCTCTATTGCTTTATATGGTTTCTAAAATAGAGTAAGAGTGATTCTAATTTAATGAGCAAATTAGTTACATTTACTTTATTGACATTGCCCAATTTAAAAATGCACTGCAATCACAATCCCTTCTCATTGGCAAGCATCCAAATTTGCTGCACATGTTTAAGAACTTACTAAACGAAAATATATGTAAACTTTTTCCACTTAGTTGCTTTTTATGTTTGGAAGTCAGTTGATAAATTCTCTATTCTAGTGATTTACTTTTTGGCATATTTTCTCATTACATTTAAGAGAATATTTCTTTTAAGGAAGAAGCTGAGCTATAAAATTACAAACTAGGATTGACAGCATGTGAGCTGGATGCAATGTGAGGTTATCTTCTTCATTAATTTAGCCCAAACTTAGTCTCCTTTCCAGAAGTTTTTTGGAGTTTAATAATTGTTTCAAAGTATTTCAAGAGCACCAGTCAAGAAAATGGATTTTTTTTTAAACAAAATACAGGATTTGGCTTGATTCATTGTAATTCATTCTTTTTTTTTTTTTAAGATTTATTTATTTCTCTCCCCTCCGCCCCCCACACCGGTTGTCTGTTCTCTGTGTCTATTTGCTGCGTCTTCTTTTGTCCATTTCTGTTTTTGTCAGCGGCATGGAAATCTGTGTTTCTTTTTGTTGCATCATCTTGTTGTGTCAGCTCTCCATGTGTGTGGCACCATTCCTGGGCAGGTTGCACTTTCTTTCGCCCTGGGCGGCTCTTCTGATGGGGTGCACTCCTTGTGTGTGGGGCTCCCCTACGCGGGGACACCCTTGCGTGGCAAGGCACTCCTTGCGCCTATCAGCACTGTGCATGGGCCAGCTCCACATGGGCCAAGGAGGCCTGGGATTTGAATTGCGGACCTCCCATGTGGTAGATGGATGCCCTAACCACTGGGCCAAGTCCGCTGCCTGTAATTCATTCTTAAATGAATTTTTAAATAAAAGCAGTTGCATAGCTTTCTTTTAAAAATTCTATTAATTTTTTTTTTATTTTTAAAGAAGCTTTAGATGACATAAATGTTACATGAAAAATATAAGGGACTCCCATATGCCCCACTCGCTCTGCCTCTCACACTTTCCCGATCAACAACATCCCTTATTAGTGTGGTACATTTGTTACAATTGATGAACACATATTAAAGCATTGCAACTAACCATGGACTATAGTTTACATTGTAGTTTTACACTCTGTCCCACACAATTTTGTAGGTTATGACAAAATATGCAATGACCTGTCTCCGTCACTGTAGTGTACTGCAGGACAACTCCAATGTCCAGAAAATGCCCCATGTTATACCTATTCTTTTCCCTTTTCATCTCTCAGAACCTCTGGTGGCCACTGCCTTTATATCAATGATAAGAGTTCTTTCATTGCTAAAATAATACTAGTCTATAGTAAATTAGTATTAAGTTTAAGTCAATTGTTCATTCCCCAATCTTGAGGATTGGGGATGGTGATGCCTACTCTGCTTCTAATTGAGAGGGCACTTAGATCGCATAGGACAGATGGGTGGAGCTATCTTGCTTGCAGTTGTGGATACTCCCTGTTACTTGGGATGAGCATTGTGCATAGATTCCTATGTTGCCTCTCTTTGTAATAAATATTTTTCAGTAGATTTCTTCTTTGAAAAGTAGGTGCAATTCATCCAGTTCTTAGTTGGAAAGAAATAAAATGTATTCAATTATTGACTTCATTTTTTTTCTAAAATACATCCTGTTTAAAGCATTGAGTTCATTTGGAAGATTCTTACAGACTTTCTGTTTGAGGACGCTTGTTTTAAATCAATTTTTAAATATATATCGTAAAGCATACAATTTATCCAAATTGTATAAACTCTGTTTCCCCTGCTGTACATAGTTGCTATTTCTGATTATTCTTGCACAATTATTTGTTTGTTTAGTAAGCAGTGTGATGGTTAGGCTATTGTGTCAGCTTGGTCGGGTAATGGTGCCCAGTTGTTTTGGTCAAGCAAGCACTGGGCTAACTGTAATACAAGGGCATTTATGAACTTTAGTCACCATTGTCTTTACTGCAGTGGTAAATCATAGATAGCTGGTTATAATTACATCAATCAGGGAGATTGCCATCAGCAATGAGTGACCCTTAACCCAATCAGTTGAATCCCTGAAAAGGGGAAGTGATTCCAGCATTGAGTGAGAATTTCCCAGCTCATCTTTGGACAGCCAGCATCTCCCAGAACTCATCAAAAACTTTCATTGGACTTTAACTGAATCCCTAGTTGCAGCCTGCCTGTGGAACCTGGACTTGGGCATCCCCACGGTTGCATGAGAGACTCTTATAGAATGGCATACTATTGACAGCTGTCTCTTGTTGATTCTGTTTCTCTAGAGAACCCTGACTAATACAAGCAGTTTTTTTAGGTGTATTTATATATCATATAATCTATGTATAATCAGTGGCTTTTAGTATAATCTCAAAGTTGTACATTCATCATCTCAAAAATTTTAGAACAATTTCACTTCTCCAAAAAGAAAGGCTCCATATCCTTTAACATTCCTTCCTCAGCCATGCATAACATAATCTAATTTCATCTTTATTAATTGATTTATATTTATATTTTGTATAAGTGGAATCATTCAATATGTAGTACTCTGTGTCTGGTCTCCTTCACTTAGTATAATGATTTTTTTTTTGTCTGATATTAATATTTTGTAGTATTAACTTACATTTGTTCAGCTTCCAAGAAAAATGGTCTTATTTATACAGTTTTACCAATATTCATATTTCACATAACATACTTATATTTCACATAATATATTTAGATCTTAATAGGACAATCATACAGTATTTGTCCTTTAGTGTCTGGTTTGCTTCCCTCAACATAACGGAGCACTCATTTTTTAGTCTTCTTACAAGAGGATAGGATAAAATCTGTTATGTGTGTGTATAAGATTCTAATGTTAGAGTTGGAATATTTAATAATAATAACTCTAGGATTTTTATTTAAATACAGTTTGAAATGAATAATATTAATTGAGAGTAAAAGACAATGATAGAATGTGCCATATTTTATTGCTGAATAAAAAGAATTTTCAATGCAGAATTTACCCCAAATATTGCAAAAATAAAATGCTGTGACTAGATTATTTTAAATGGCATTGACTATGTTAATTCCAAATGTATTGGACCACATATAGCCAAACTAACTTGCCAAATGTCCCTGTCCAGTACTCATCCACCCTGGGTTTTCAGGTCTATGTGTTTTTTGCTTTCTTTTTTAAGGTTTATTTAATGTATTTATCTCTCCTCACCCCCTCATTGTTTATACTTGCTGTGTCTGTTTGTCTTCTTTGTTTCTTTAGGAGGCACCAGGAATTGAACCATGGACCTCCCATGTGGTAGGCGGGAGCCCAGTCACTTGAATCACATCTGCTTCCCAGGTCTATGTGTTTTAATGCACATTCTTCCTCTACTTGGAATATGCTGTTCTTTATTTCCCTTTGTTTGTCAAGGCTTATCTAGGTCTTTATCAAGGTTTAGTTTGAATGTCACTACATTAATGAGGATGCTGTAATTATTTCCCAGCACTTTTTGGAAAATTTTTTTTTTTTCTTTTTTGTTCATTTATCCTTTCTTCTTATCCGTACTTCTGGAACTATAAGTCTTCCTCTGTCTGGGTAGTTATGTGCTCCTTGAGGCTAGACCAGGTAATTGAAAGACTTTTAGTGTCCAAGCAACTGGTTCTGATAAAATGAAAAAGCAAGTCTACAACTCCTGCCAGAAATGAAAGCATACAGTCAAGCCAAAATTAACTTCTGAAAAAAGAAAAAAAAAAAGAAAATTATATCTCTACCATTCTACCTCTACCAGCCTCTGTACTATATTTTGCTATATTTTGCTATATTTTGTAAGCAAATTGTCTCATTTAGTGATAAAATATCTAGTACCAAAATCATCGAATTGTTCTACCACTTTCTGCCTCATATAGTGTGTTATGGCCACTACTGTGTAGAGCAGAATAGATAGTTCCAGACACCCTTAAAAAGATTTAAATACCCCATGGCATCTAAGCCTCTCTCAATCAGAAACAGAGTAGGCATCTCATCCCCAAATCCTCAATATTGAGGAATGAACAAACATAAGGGAGAAATACAACTATGAACTAAAGTAGACATCATTATTCTAGCAATGAGGGAACTTGTATCTATAATATAAAGGCAGTGACCACAAGAGTTTCTGAGGGGAGGGAGAGGGAAGAACAGATGTAATATGGGACATTTTGTGGACATTGGAATTGTCCTGCATGACATTGCAATGATGGATACAGGCCATTATACATTTTGTTAAAACCTATAAAATTGTGCCGTGCATAGTGTAAAGTATAACATAAATTATAGATTATGGTTAGTAGCAATGCTTCAATATGTGTTCCTAAATTATTACAAATGTACTACCCTAATGAAAGATGTTGTTGATCAGGAAAAGCATGAGGGGGAGGGGATGGAGTATATGGGAATTCCCTGTATTTTTGATGTAATATTTATGTAATCTAAAGCTTATTCAAAAACAAAAAATAAAAAATAAACATTTCCCCCTGGATTAAAAAAAAAAGTTTTATAGCCTCCTTGAGAAACAAGACTTCTACCCATATGTGCTTCAAGAGAATAGACTTGTGTGATATGAGCAAATGAGATCATACTAAACACCTCCTGCTATTTCTCTTAGTTAATTTGATTGTGTTTCTATATATTTTATTTTTCTGTTTTTCATTTTCATTCCATTCCTTTATCTCTTAAGCCTGAAATATTTCTTTACCTTATCTGCATTCTATTTAATCCCTCATGGATTTATTCTTCACCAAATTTTTGGAATAGTAAGATAACTATATCTTTCCAATTAAATACATGTGTAGAAATCATTCTTTTATGCAGAATAGTTGCCATTTGTTCTAAATGTCCTCTGTTTTATCAGCAAGTTTAATGTTTTAAGGTACTGTTTTAGTTATATAAATACCAAAAGTCTTCAGTGAGCACTCTCTATACTTTCTTCCAGTTCCTCTTTTTTAGAGAATAAAAAGTGGACCCATTTATTTTTCATTGAAGACTCTATAAAACTCGTTCTCTGTTTAGATTTTATTCTGATTTCCTATATTTCCTTTTTGGATCTGTCTTTTAATAATCCCCAAAATACACCTTGTATCTTAAATCATGCTACAGAATTCCAGATGCCTGAGGTCCTAAACCAGAACCTGAATTCCAACATAATTCCCAATTCCCAGTGAAATTAGCCTTTTCATTTTCAGAAAATTCTGACCATATAAATATTCTGATATTGGATAAAAATGAACTATTTTCCTGAACACTTTTCTCACCAACCTTTTAAACTCTATCCCTCTAATCTAAGATTAAACTGTTCAAGTTTAAGCCTTCTTCACAAATATGCAGATTACCCTTTCATCATGTTGAAGCTTGCCTTCTTCAGGATAAGCCAATTCAATTACTTCAACCAAGTGGGTTCTCTTTTCTGGCATTCTCTTTTCACCTGTATTTCTCTTTTGAAATATGAAATTCATAACTTACCACTATATGACCAAATAAACAAAATAAATCTTTTAAAAATGTACATGTATAATGGATTTTTAAAATCAGTAAGTCTAATTCAGCTTGAATTAGATGACAGTTTTGTTTGGGTTGGGCACAGCCCCAAATGACCCAGCCCACTCCTCCAATTCAGTAGAGCTGGGCCCAAGTCCATTGTTAAGCAACCAAACTAAATAATCAAAATAAACCAAGCCAAATAACCAACTAAAATAAAGCAAGATATAAACCAAATACAGTGCACATCAAAATTCTGATTTTAAGTGACTAGATTTCTGCCTGTCTTCTCCACTCTTTTCAGGCTTCTGAAAAACAATTGATACAGACATATAATCAACTGTTATTCTAGTCTAAATTCTGAGGGGACATTGTCCATTGTAAAATTTTCTATTTACATGATTATTTTCATGTAAATAAAAGTTTGGGTTAATGGGTGACAAATTAAGACTGAAAACAGAAGAAAAATATGAACACTTCCAAATAAAGTATGAAATAAAATATGGAAGTAAACATAGTATTAGAAAAAAACAAATGAAAATTTATATCACATTGTCCTAAGGGATCAGAAAGTAATACTTTAGTTCCCTTTAGGAACTAAAAACTATGTTCTCAAAGGTTTTTTAATCTTAGTATAGATAAAAGAAGAGACAATAAATCCAATTAAAAATTAAAATGCTATAAAAACAAAGATGGAAGCAAGTTGGACAATATAAATTAGAATTTTAATGTAATAATTTAAAATATTAGAAGAAAGAAAGATTAGAAGTATTTTAGAAAAATCATCCAGAAAATAAAGTCTGGCAACATAAAAAAATGAAATGATCTAAGCCAAGAATAAAGATTCAAAATATAGGTGCAAAAGAAATATAAACAATATTAATAGATAGCCTAGAATAAATGTTGACTTGAATTTAGGCCCTATTCTGCACATTAAAATGACATTCCATACAGAAGATAGAATGCCTTTAATATGAAGAAATAAATGGTGAAATTCATTGTGAATTTCAAAGATAAATAAATACTCCAATAAGCAACAAGATAGTATAAACAGATTAGTAAGAAAGAAAAAATGAAATTCACGAATCAGACTCTAATTTTGTGCTTTCCTTTCTCCAACCTCCAGCAGCTTCCTGACACATATGTTTATCAGAGCTCAGTTGTATATTCAAATGTGGACCCTCTGTAATCTCTGAAGTGCTCTTCCTGTACAGCTCTATCCTCTCCAGTACTCTTTTCTGTGATCCCTAGCTGGCCTTATAAGACTCTCAACTCTTGTTTACTCAACTCAGAGACCAGACATGAGTCTGTCTGGGTTCTCCTTCCCTGCACTGCTGTCTGAAAAGTTTTTACAGGTAAGCTGGGGAAATCATGAGGCTCACTCTGTTTCCCATATCTCAGACATAACTTCATTGTATGATACATTGGGTTTACATTATGGTTTATATTTCAGACTGTACAATTTTCTAAACTTTTAAAAAAAGATTTATTTATTTATTTCTCTTCCCTTCCCTACACTCCCCGCCCCCCCGGTTATCTGTTCTCTGTGTCTCTTTGCTGTGTCTTCTTCATCCACTTCTGTTGTCAGTGGCACGGGAATGTGTGTTTCTTTTTGGTGCATCATCTTGTGTCAGCTTTACGTGTGTGCAGCGCCATTCCTGGGCTGGCTGCACTTTCTTTCGCGCTGGGCGGCTCTCCTTACGGGGTGCACTGCTTGCACGTGGGGCTCCCCTATGCGGGGGACACCCCTACATGGCACGGCACTCCTTGCGCACATCAGCACTGTGCATGGGCCAGCTCCACATGGTTCAAGGAGGCCTGGGGTTTGAACCGCGGACCTCCCATGTTGTAGATGGACACCCTAACCCCTGGGCCAAGTCTGCTTCCCTAAATTTTTAGTTATCTTATGTTGTACAGTATGGTTTACATTTTAGCCTATAGACTTTTATACATTTTTGGTATAATTTAACATTTCCTATATCCATCATTGCATAATCTTGTGAAACACTTACATTGCCCCACATTTACCCTGATTCCATTTATTCAATACCTCTCTCCCCCTCCCCACAGCACCACAGTTACAATCAATCTTCATTACTTGAAGGAACATATTCACAGATACTTGCAACTTGACATGCTTGACTGCTCTAAACCATTGGGAGCCACCAATTCTCTTGAGAGACACAATTCCCTCTGTTTGAGAACATCAGTCCTCCCCAGGATGTGGGTATACCTTCACTCTCATTGTATAAGTCTCCACCCAATGATGTAACCCACTATGACAAAATGAGCACTCACACACTCCCTAGAAGCCTGCCCTGTGTCAGATGCCCCCGCCTTAAGAATCTTAAACAGGTAAACTTCCTTATTATATTTTCTAACACCTTTTCTCGACATTATAGTTTCAACAATATACCTGACAGTCTCCTATGCTCAAATGTTCCCCCAACCTCCCCCTAATTTCTTGGGCCATCTGACCTATCCTCTCATCCCTAGCCCCCTTTAAGCCCTCAAAGCTCCACCCAAAGGTATCCCTATGCCCCCATTTTATCCCTTCCCTGTACAAATACTTACCTCCAGCTTATCATAGATTTCACCCATTTAGATGTCAGCTCACAACCTTCCTTTCCCCCCACTTTATTTAAGCCTATCATCCAGTCTCTAGCTCTCTGAGACAGCTTGGTTTACTTATTTCATATCAGAGCAGTGATGTAGTAATTGTTCTTCAAAGCCTGCTTGCTTCACTCAACATAAGGTCCTCAAGATTCATCCATGTTATCACATGTGTTTGTAATGTATTCCTTCTTATAGCTGAGTAGTATTCCATTGTATGTATAAACCACATTTTATTTATCCATTCATCTATTGATGGGCATTGGGTTGATTGCAACTTTTGGCAATGGTGAATAATGCTGCTATGAAAATTGGCATGCATATATCAGTTTGTGTCCTTGTTTTCAGGTCTAATGGGTATATACCCAGCAGTGGAATTGCTGGGCCATATGGCAAATCTATAGCTAGTTTCTTTGAGAAACTGCCAAACTGTCCTCCAGAATGGCTGGATCCTTCTGCATTCCCACCAGCAGTGGATGAGTGTTCCCATTTCTTCACATCCTCTCTAGCACTTATAGTCTTCTGTTTTTTGGATAGATGCCAGTCTCATGGGAGTAAGATGGTATCTCATTGTAGTTTTGATTTGTATTTCCCTAATAGCTAGTGATTTTGAGCTCTTTTCATGTGTTTTTTAGCCCTTTGTATTTCTTCTTTGGAGAAGTGTCTGTTTAAGTCTCTAGCCCATTTTTAAAATGGGTTGTTTGTCTTTTTATTTTCGATATGTAGGAGTACTTTATATATGCAGGATAGTAGCCTCCTATCAGATGTATGGTTACCAAATATTTTCTCCCATTGTGTAGGCTCTCTTTTCACTTTCTTGACAAACTCCTTTGAGGTGAAAAAGGCTTTAATTTTGAAGAAGTCCCATTTATCTATTAGTTCTTTTGCTGCTCATCCTTTGGGTGTGAAGTTCATGAAGCCATTTCCTATTACAAGATCCTGTAAATGTTTCCCTATATTGCTTTCTAAGGTCGTTATGGTCTTGGCTCTTATGTTTAGGTCTTTTATCCATGTGAGTTGATTTTTGTATAAGGTGTGAGTTGGTAATCCTCTTTCATTCTTTTACATATGGGTATCCAGTTCTCCAGGCACCATTTGTTGTAGAGGCCATTCTCTCCCAGTTGAGTGGGCTTGGTGACCTTGTTGAATATCATATGACCGTATATATGAAGGTCTAGTTCAGAACTTTCAATTTGGTTCCATTGGTCAGTATGTCTATCTTTGTGCCAGTAGCATGCCATTTTCACCACAGTAGCTTCATAGTAAGTTTTGAAGTCAGATAGTGTGATTCCTTCAATTTCATTTTTCTTTTTCAGTACATCTTTGACTATTAGGGGCCTCTTTCCTTTCCAAATAAAATTGATAGTTAGTTTTTCTTCATTAAAGAATGCTGTGTTGATTTTTATTGGGATTGCATTGAATCTGTAAATCAGTTTTGGTAGGATAGACATCTTAATAATATTTCGTCTTCCTATCCATAAACAGGGAATATTCTTTCATTTATTTAGGTCTTCTTTGATTTCCTTAAACAGTGTTCTGCAGTTTTTGGTGTATAAGTCTTCTATCTCTTTAGTTAAATTTATTCCTAGGTATTAGATTTTTAAAATTTACTATTGTAAATGTTATTTGTTTCTTGATTTCCTCCTCAGATTGTTTATTATTGTTATACAGAAATGCTATTGATTTTTTGATCTTGTAACCTGTGACTTTACTGAACTCATTTATAAGTTCTGGAAGATTTGTTGTAGACTTATCAGGGTTTTCTATGTATAGGATCATATCATCTGTGATAGTGAAATTTTGACTTCTTCCTTTCCAATATGGATGCCTTTTATTTCTGGTTCTTGCCTCAGTGCTCGAGCAAGTACTTCTAAGACTATGTCAAATAGGAGGGATGATAGTGGGCATCCTTGTCTTGTTCCTGATCTTAGAGGCAAAGATTTTAGGATTTCACCATTGTAAATGATGTTAGCTGTGAGTTTTTCATATATACCCTTTAACATTTTTAGAAAGTTTCCTTCTGTTCCAATCTTTTGCAGTATTTTTATCAAGAAAGGGTGCTGTATTTTCTTAAATGCTTTTTCTGCTTCTATAGATGTGATCATGTGATTTTTCCCTTCAATCTGTTTATGTGGTGTATGACATTAATTGTTTTTTTATGTTGAACCATCCTTGCGTACTAGGAATGAATCCCACTTGGTCATTGTGTATAATTCATTTAGTGTGTTGAATATGATTAGCAAGTATTTTGTTGAGGATTTTCACATCTAGGTTCATTAGAATGATTGGTCTGTATTTTCATTTCTTGTGGTGTCTTTGTTTGGTGTTGAACTAGGGTAATGTTGGCATAATTGAATGAGTTAGACAATGTTCCTTTTTAAAAATTTTTTTGGAAGAGTTTAAGCAAGATTGGTGTTACTTTTTTCGGTAATGTTTGGTAAAATTCACCTGTGAAGCCATCTGGCCCAGGGCTCTTAGTTGGGAGGTTTTTCATGACCAATTCTCTCTCTTTACCTGTTTGTTGAGATCATCAATTTCTTCTTTCATCAATGTAGGCTGCTTACGTGTTTCTAGGAATATGTCCATTTCCTCTAAATTGCCCTTCTTGTTGGAATATAGTTTTTCAAAGTATCTTCTTATGGTAGTCTTATTTCTGTGGGGTCAGTGGTGATATCCCCTTTCTCATTTCTTATTTGTATATTTGCATCTTCTTTCTTTTTTTCTTTGTTAGTCTAGGTAAGGGTTTGTCAATTTTATTGATTTTCTCAAAGAACCACCCCTTGATTTTGTTTATTTTTTCAAGTGCTTTCTTATTTTCTTTTATTTATGCTCTGATCTTCTTTATTTCTTTCTTTCTTTGGGGTTAGTTTGCTGTTTTGTTGTTGTTGTTGTTGTTGTTGAATTTTTACTAATTCTTCCAAGTGTGCAGTTAGTTCTTTAATTTTAGCTCTTTCTTCTTTTTTAATGTATGAATTTATGGCTATAAATTTCGCTCTCAGTACTGGTTTTGCTGTATCCCATAAGTTTTGATACGTTGTGTTATCATTTTCATTCGTTTCAAAGTAGTTATTGATTTTTTTTGAGATTTCCTCTTTGACCCACTATTTTTCTAAGAATGTATTATTTAACTTTCATATCTTGTTGCCAAATCTGGGTTTCTGGCCCTTGCAGATTTCCAGCTTTATTCCACTGTGGTCAAAGAAATTATTTTGTATGAATTTTGAATTCATTGAGACTTTGTCTGCGGCCTAGCATGTGGTCTACTTTGGAGAATGATCCATGTGCACTTGAGAAGAATGTATATCCTGCTTTATTTCTGTTTAATGTTCTGTATATGTCTATTATGGCCAGTTCCTCTAATATACTGTTCAAAGTCTTTGTTTCTTTATTGATTCTCTTTTGAGATGTTCTGTCCAAAGTTGATAGTGGTGTATTAAAGTCCTCCACTATAATTGTAGAGGCATCTATTCCTTCACTTAGTTTTTCTAGTGTTTGCCTCATGTATTTGGAGGTGTCCTTGTTAGGAGCATAAATGCTTATGATTTTTCTTTCTTCTTGAAGGATTATCCCTTTCACTAATATGTACTGTCCATCTTTGTCTCTCACTATTGTTTTGCATTTAAAGTCTATTTTGTCTGATATTAATATAGCTACTCCTGCCCGTTTTTGGTTATTATTTGCTTGTAAGATTGTTTTCCAGCCATTCACTTTCAAAAACCTCAAATGCCTGGGTCTAAGATGTATTTCCTGTAAACATCATATAGATGGATCATATTTCTTAATCCAAATTTGCGTGTGAGTCTCTTGACAGGTGAATTTAATCCATCGACATTCAGTGTTATTACTTTCAAGGAATTACTTATATTAGCCATATTTTCTTTGGATTTGTGTTTGTCATATTTTGTTTGATTTTTTTCCTTTTTTTTTGTATTTTTAGTTGCTCTTATACTCTCCTTCAACTCTGTCTCTCCTGTTTTTTTTTCCTCCTGTAAAACTCCCTTTTGTATTTCTTGAAGGGCATACTTGTTGGCATAGTCTCTTAGTTTCTGTTTATCTGTTAATATTTTGAACTCTCTATCTTTTTTGAATGCTAGTTTAGCTGAATAGAACATTCTTGGTGGGAAATTTTTTTTCTTTTACTACCTTGACTATGGTTTCAGATGAGATATCAGCACCTTATGGAACCTTCTTTGTATGTGATGTTTCTCTTTTCTCTTGCTGCTTTTAGTATTTTCTCTTTGTCTTGAGCATTGGATAATTTGACAAGTATACATCTTGTAGTAGGCCTGTTGGGATTTATGCTATCTGGGGTGTGTTGTGCTTCCCGGATATGGAAATCCATCTCCCTCCATAGGTTTGCAAAGTTTTCAGCCATTATTTCTTCCAACACCCCTTCTGTTCCCTTTCCCTTCTTGTCTCCTTCTGGGATGCCTATAATGTATATGTTTCTGTGTTTTGCATTGTCATTCAGGCCCCTAAGTCCCTGCTGGATTTTTTCTGTCTTTTTTATCTATCAATTCTACTATATATTTGATTTCAGATGTACTGTCTTCCACATCCCTAATTCTTTCCTCTGCCTCTTCAAATTTGCTGTTATTTGCTGAGAGTGTATTTTTGATTTCTTGAAATGTGCTGTTCATCCTCATCATATCCATTATCTTTTTGTGCATGATTGCAATTTCTTCTGTATTCTCTCCAAGTGTTTTCTTCATATACTTAATCTCTTCCTTCACTTCATGAAATTGGTCCCTGATATATGTTTTGAGAGCTTTAACTACCTTTTTGATGTTCTGCTCTTCTTTCTGGTTTTTAGTTTGTTTGTTGTATCGGGCCATGTTTTCCTGATTATTGGTTTGATTTGTCGTTTTTTATTGCTGGCTGGTCATCATTTTATCTTGGGGTTTTATTCAGTTGATTAGCTTCTTTGTCTACTCTCCGGGCTTAATTTGTTGTTTTTTTGTGTGTGTTAAATCATTCCTTTGTCATTTTGTTGGTTTTATTCTATTTCCTTTTTTTTTGGCTAATTTCGCTTGAAGGAAAATATTAGCCAGCAAAAGCTAAAGGAGTAAGAAAAGAAAATGTATAATAGTAGTATTAATAGTAAATTTTAACAGAAGAACCATATGAGATATAGGAGAATGAATATTAGGCTCATGTAAGCTGTGTAGAGTTATAACAGTAAGAAAAGTACACTACCTATAATGAGACAGTAAACTGAATATAGGGAGAAATATATTATGAATTAAAAGACCAATGCAGTCAGGATAGAGGGAAAGATAAAAGAAAGGACAATAATATAGAGAGTGAATAAAAGACAGAAAACAGTACAAAGGTATTATAAATAAAAAGTCAGAAAAATTGGGGACCAAACAAAGAGAGGTAGAATGTAAGAGAAGTAATAAATGATGGAGGATAAAAAGATGTAGATGAAAGGGGATAACGTTGGGAGCCAAAATCAGTACACACAGAAAAGAGGAAATTGAGCATGAGGAAACACAGCAAATGTGAAGCACTACCTGCAGCACCTAATATAAAAAATATAAAGAAGAAGAGAAAGAAAGAAAAAAAAGGGAAAAAAGGGTGGGTGGAAAGCAAGCAAGAAAAGAAAAACAAAAGAAGAAGATAGGGCTGTAAGGGGATAAAGAGGAAAGAAAAACAAGAAAACAAACCAACAAAAAAGACCAGACAATGTTTCAAGCAAGGAATCCTCTTTGCAGTTAAATAAAATGCTTAGGAATCTGACCTTCCCCCTTTCTCCCTTTCTCACTTCCCTCTCTTCCAGGGCAGCAAGAAAGCTGTGTTTGGTTTCCAGTAGGAGATTCAAGTGGGTCCTTGGTGAACTAAATCACCAGAGAAAACAATGACTCTTAATTTCCAAAGACAGAGCTCCCACACCTCAACAGGAACCCCAAATATGATATTGGAAGCTTTGAATACACGTCTTACTGTCCCTCTCCTTTAAGTGTGCTACAGAAGGGCTAACTGTATTTTTTATTTTAAGATTTATTTTTCATTTATTTCTCTCCCCTTCCCCTCCTCCACAGTTGTCTGCTCTCTGTGTCTATTTGCTGTGTTCTTCTGTGACCACTTCTATCCTTACCAGCGGCACTGGGAATCTGTGTTTCTTTTTGTTGCATCATCTTATTGTGTCAGCTCTCTGTGTGTGCAGTGCCATTCTTGGGCAAGCTGCACTTTCTTTCATGCTGGGTGGCTCTTCTTATGGGGTGCACTCCTTGCTCATGGGGCTCCCCTACATGGGGGAAACCCCTGTGTGGCAGAGCACTCCTTGCACGCATCAGCAGTGTGCATGGGCCAGCTCCACATCGGTCAAGGAGGCCTGGGGTTTGAACCGTGGACCTCCCATGTGGTAGGTGGACACTCTATCCATTGGGCCAAGTCCATTTCCTGTAATTGTATTTCTGACTCTACCTTCCCCCAGACTAAGTTTCCTATCCCAGGGCATTTAGATGAATTGGACTTTCTCAGCGGATTCACCTCACCTTTCTTCCCAGGCTCCCCCAAGCCAGCTGGTATGCTCCTCCGAGCTCAAAAAAAAAAAAAAAAAAAAAGAGTCAGGGACCAGGAGCTTGAACCTACACTCATTTGGCCCCTCTGCACCTCCCACCAAAACTCTCTCACTCACAGAATCAGTTCAAAACTGGAAGGCTAAGGTAATCCCATACCTCAGGGAGTGCTGGATTTGGGAGATGGGAGTCCAGGATATTGTGGACTTGGCATATGTGGGTCTGTGGACCATGGTCTATGGGGGCTTAGGGGTCACAGACCTGGGGACCACACTTCTGGGGAACAAAGGGTTTGGGAACCCTGCCATAGTACCAACGGTCCAGGGAATGTATCTGCCAGCCCTAGGGGGAAGGGTCCTGCCTCCCCACAACTTCTGACCTCAGTGCTAGAAGCCCACAATTCTACCTTTAGCAAGCACTATTTCTGTTGCAGTCTCTCCAAGTTGATGTCCAAACACCTCCTTCCTTGCAAGACCCTGAAATAGCCCAAACCGGCAAGATTCAAAACATACTCAGCTGGTCCTTTGCGGGAGTGATTATAAAGTGCACTCACTCAGATGCCATCTTGCCCATCCCCCTCTTCTTTTTTTTTAATATAGGCATTTAGATCTATAAATTTCCCTTTCAAGACTGCCTTCACTGTATCCCAGAAGTTTTGATAATTTGTGTTCTTATTTTCATTTATCTCAATATATTTACTGATTTCACTTGCAATTTTTGACCCACTGTTTATTTAGTAGTGTGTTATTCAGCCTCCACACATTTGCAAATTTCCTTTTTCCTGTCTATTATTGATTTCCAGTTTCATTCCATTGTGATCTGAGAAGGTGCTTTGTATAATTTCAATGTTTTTATATTTATTGAGAGTTGCATTGTGCCCTAACATGTGGTCTATCATGAAGAAAGAGCCATGAGCACTTGAGAAACGTGTATAACCTGCTGAGTTTGGATGCAGTGTTCTGTATATGTCTGTTAGGTCTAACTTGCTTGTCATATTTTCCAATTTCTCTGTTTGCTTGTTGATCTTCTGTCTAGTTGTTCTATCTAATAATGTGAGTGCAGTGTTGAAGACTCCAACAATTATTGTAGAGATGTCCATTTCTCCCTTCAGTTTTCTGAGTTTATCTCATGTATTTTGGGGCACCTTCGTTAGGTGCATAGATATTTATGACTGTGATATATTCCTGATGGATTGTCTCTTTTATTAAAATATAATGGCCTTTTGTATTTCATAACTTTTTTGCATTTTAAGTATGTTTAATCTGATATTAGTATAGCTACCCCTGCTCTTTTTTGGTTACAATTGATGTGGAATATCTTTTCCAAACCCACTTTCAGCCATTTTGTATCCCTGGGCCTAAGGTGAATTTCTTGTAAGTAGCATATAGATGGTTTATGTTGTTTAACCATTTTTCAGCCTGTATCTTTTGATTGGAGAGTTTAATCTATTCATATTCAAGGATATTACTGTAAATGCACTATTTACTTCCACCATTTTATTTTTTGACTTTCATATGTCATATCATATTTTTTTCTCATTTTTACTCTTTTATTATACTTTCTGCTATTCTTTCATCTATACTTTCCTCCAAGCCTGGGTTGCCTTTTTCTTTCTAAGGCTCCCTTTAATATTTCCTGCAAAGGTGGATTCCTTTTTGCAAACTTTCTTAGTTTCTGTTTGTTTGTGAATATTTTATATTCGCCTTTATATTTGAAGGACAACTTTGTTGAATAAAGTATTTTTGCCTGGCATTTTTTTCTCTTTCAGTATCCTAATTGTATCATACCACTGTCTTTTCACCTCCATGACTTTAAAGAGAAATTGGTGCTAAGTCTTACTGGACATCCCTTGTATGTGATGGTTTGCTTCTCCCTTGCTGCTCTGAGAATTTTCTCTATCTTTGGCATTTGACATTCTGAATAGTATGTGTCTTGGAGTAGATCTATTCAAATTTATTTTGATTGGGATACAATGCACCTTTTGGATATGTAAGTTCATATCTTTCATGAGAGTTGGGAAATTTTCTGCTATTATTTTCTCAACTACTCTTTCTGCCACTTTTCCCTTCTTTTCTCTTACTGGAATTCCCATGACATGTATGCTCTTGCAAATTATGTTGTTATTCAGATTTCTGAGCCCCTGCTCAATTTTTTTCCATTCTTTTCTCTCTCTGTTCTTTTCTTTCTTCGATTTTAGCTCTTCTGTCTTATGCATCAATCATTCTTTCTTCTATTGTTTCAAGTCTGCTGCTGTATGCTTCCAATGTGTTTTTTATCTCACCTACTGTGTCTTTCATTCTCATGAGCTCTGTTACTTTTCTATTCAGGATTTCAAATTCTTCCTTGTGCTATTCAATGTCTTTTTTATGTCATTTATCTTTCCTTAACCATATTGTCTTTTAATTCATTATTTTGATTTTGGAAATTTGTGCACATCTCACTGATTAGTTCTTTCAAATATAGCATCTCTTCCAGGACTTTGATATATTCCTTTTCTTGTGTCATGTCTTCTATTTTCTAGGTAAGGCTCATACTTTTTTTCTGATATCTAGACATCTGGCTAGAATATAGTTTGCTGAGATGCTCAATTTCTTTCTCTTTTGTAGGGATTTAGTGGCAGGAGGCTGTGTGATACCACTGCTCTTTGATTCTTGACTTGAACTGGATTGTTAGGATTGTCTCTGCTAGTTGCTCAAAACTGAGCACAGACTGCATTAACTGGTTGTAGACTCACTTCCTAGGGCCTTAGGGAGTGAGGCTACAGACACCAGAAAATTATTTTTAATTTTTTCTCATGCACTTCCTTGGACTGCCAGTAGATGGCATTCTTTAGCAGCTCTCAGTTCAATTCCTGGTCAGAGTGTATTTATTGAAACACAGACTGGGTCAATATGATAAGGTTTCCTGTCTCAAGGCTAGGATCCTTGTAATTCATACTTTCTCTGGCCTGGAATGGCTATTGGGACATAGCAGACCAAATTTGTGAGTCAGGTGTAGAATCAGCTTTAGGCTTTGTCCCTCTCTCTCCCCTTTCCTGGGGTCAAAGATACCTGGAGCCTCCTTTGTAGTGGCAGGTTCAGAGGCCTGAGAATTCTGAAGTGTCTTTAGTGTGGGGGATGGTGCTGGCAGCAACAACAGATGGTTTCAGCTCAAAGGTCTGTCATCATGATTTCCCTCCTTTATCCCTCTCTCCATTGGGCAGGGTTCAGCCTTTGCCTGGTGTCCTAAGCTCTAGAAGATCTTTATCTAGGCCTTTTCAGCCTGTCCTATAGTTATTTTTCTGGAGAAGAGAGTCACTTGTCTTTCTAGTCCACCATCTTCCTGAAAGTCAATAATTCTTTTAATATATTTTGTGTTTGTCTGCAAGTATTTTGTTGAGGACTTTCATATCTATATTCATTAGAGGTACTGGTCTGTAATTTTCTTTTTTTGTAGTATCTTTATCTGGTTTTGCTATTAGAGTGATGGTGGCTTCATAGAATGAATTTGTTAGTGTCCTTTATTGTTCACCTTTTTTGGAAGAGCTTGATCAAGATTGGTATTAGATCATCTTTGAAAGATTTGTAGAACTCAGCTGTTAAGTCAGCTCCTCCTAGGCTTTTCATCTTTAGGAGGTTTTTGATGACTGTTTCAAAATCTTCACTTGTGATTCGTTTCTTGAGGTCTTTGCTTTCTTTTAGGATCTGTGTAGGTGGTTCATGTGTTTCTAGGAATTTGTCTATTTTGTGTATATTGTCTATATTTTTGGCAAACAGTCATTTTTGGCAAACAGATTGACAGTTTGTGCCTCATGTATCTAGGGTTACTGAAGTTAGGAGCATAAATATTTAGCATAGTAATTTCTTCTTAGTGAATTGCCCCCTTTTATTAATATATGAAGACCTTCTTCGTACCTTATAACTGTTTTGAATTTAAAATATATTTTTTCACATGTTTCATAATATTCAAGCTCTCTGTTTCTTTATTTATCCTCTGTCCAGATATTCTATCAAATACTAAGAGTGTAGTATTGAAGTCTCCAACTATTATTGTAGAGACATCTATTTCTCCCTTCAGATTTGACAGTTTGTGCCTCATGTATCTAGGGTTACTGAAGTTAGGAGCATAAATATTTAGCATAGTAATTTCTTCTTAGTGAATTGCCCCCTTTTATTAATATATGAAGACCTTCTTCGTACCTTATAACTGTTTTGAATTTAAAATATATTTTTTTTCACGTATTAGTAGTGCTATTCCAGCTCTTTTTTGGTTATTCACATGGAATAGTTTTTCCAACCTTTCACTTTTAACCTGGTTGCATCCCTACATCTGGGGTGACTCTCTTGTAGACAACGTATAGATGGCTCATATGTTTTTTTATGCAGTCTATTAGTCTATGTCTTTTGATTGGGGAGTTAAAGCCATTAACATTCAATGTGGTTACTGTAAAGCTATTAGTTACCTCACCATTCTGTCCTTTGGCTTTCTGTTATCATATTGTACTATTGTCTCCCTTTTTATGCTTTAATTTACCCTTCCTAATAATATCCATTCCTATACTCTTTTCCAAGTCTCTCACTCTTGATTTTCCTTTCAGGTTGCAGCACATGTTTTAGTATCTTTTGTAATTCTGGTCTTTCGGTAACATATTCTATGTTTTTGGTTGTCTGTGTAGACTTTGAATTTACCCTCATTTTTGAAGGACAACTTTTCCAGATACAGAATTCTTGGCTGGCTCTTTTTCTCTTTCAGTACCTTAAATACATCATACCACTTTCTTCTTTCCTCTGTGTTCTCTAAAGAGAGGTTGGCACTTAATTATATCAAGCTTCCCTTTTATAGTTTGCTTTTCTCTTGCTGCTTTCAGAATCCTGTCTTTATTTTGTATATTTGTCATTCTGAATAGTAGTTGTCTCAGGGTAGGTCTATTCAAATTTACTCTTTGAGGTGTATTTTCTTTCTTGGATATTGATATTAATGTCTTTCATAAGCATTGTGAAGGTTTTAGTCTGCCCTTTTTCCATTCTCTTCTACTTTTGGGACACCAATAATATATTTATAATGTGTGTGCACATTTCACATTGTCATTCCATTCTCTGAGACCCTGTTGCATTTCTCCCTTTCTTCACTTTCTCTTCTACTGTCTTTTGGCTTTCAGATATCTGTCTTCAAGCAATCCAAATCTGCTCTTATATGTCTCTAATATATTTTTATATATTCTTATTGAAGTATATCATTCATACATAAACATATATAAACAATAAGTGTATAGTAAAAGCTGTGAACTTAAAAAACAAGCAAGCATACCATCATACAGGGGTTCCCTACATCAACCCACTACTAACACCTTGCATTATTGTGAGATAGCTTTTTACAAATTGTGAATGAATATTATCAAAAGCCTGCTACTAACTATAGTCCATAGTTTACATTTGATGTATTTTCTCCCTAACCCACTCTATTATTGTTTTAAAAAATACATATTTTATTACCAAAGTTGTGACCTTACAAAACAATCATGCACATGTGTAGAATTCCAATACAACACCACTTCATCGACACACCATATTGTGGTGGAACTTTGTTACAGATTATGAGCTACATCACCAACATACTACCACCAACCATGGTCCATAGCATACATTTGGCACACTTTTTCCATACTCCCCCATTATCAACATAGTACATCTTTGGCACAGATGCATGAATATTACAATAATGTTGTAATCCATAGGTAACTCCAGTTGTTTTTTTCCCATGCTTCTCCACATTCCCATGACCCTGCAATAGTGGGATACATCTGCTCTAGCTCACAGAAAGGTCCTCTTGCATCTGTACCATCAACCACAATTTTCATCTGACCCGACCCACGGATCAGTCGAACCAAGACCTGAGGGAGGGAGTGGGAATGAAAGGGGACAAGAGACACAAAGAATGGAGACAAGACAGGATTCTGATCAAGTCTCATTTATTGAGAGTCAATCAGGGGTATTTATAGCCAGGAATGAATGAGGTTTCGTGCCACAGATCTGATTAGTCCATGTCATGAAGTCTTTTCACGGACGTTTCAAAACAACTGTCTGAGTGTCATGAGGATAGAAACTTAATTACTACAGCGAGGGTAGGGAAACAGAAACTTAACCGGGTTAGTATCTAAAAATACCACTTAGCAACAAGATTGCCAATACAACACCAGTACCAGAGGCAGCTTCCCACAGGTTCCCCTTTTCTTTAATATTTTTAGCAGAAAAGGAAGACTGACAAGACGGTCCATTCTGGGGGGACTGTGCCTGTCTTAGGTCAGGGCTGGCAAACAGATGATAGCATTAGACCTTACCCATCATTGAGAATCATGGCAGTGAAAGGCCATGTCTCTGTCTTAGGTGGTTGTTATCGTGAGAATGCCTTGCCCAGTTGCCCGTCATTGACTAACCAGTCCAGCGCCTCAGAAGATACTGATGAGATATTCATGGTCTGGGATCAGGCCTATCGGCTGGATCCATTTGCAAGTAATGGTCAGACTCCTCGTCGTAGTCAGCCATGTCCAGTCTATGATAATGGACCTGGATGGGCTGCATTTTTATGGCATCCAGTTGTTGCTTTAAAAAGGCCATAATCTTGTTAAAGAGAATAGGTCCTAATGATAGAAGTATTAGTAAGTCAAGCTGAGGTCCCAAGAAAGGGAGTAGATAGGGCAATAGTCCATTCATCCCACTCCACAGGAGGTTGTCAGTCACCTCCTTTCTTCTTTTCTCCAGGTCTTCTTGAAGCTTCTTAACCTTGTCTCGAACAATGCCAGATTTATTAGCGTAAAAACAACATCTTTCCTGTAAGGCCAAGCATATCCCACTGTGCTCTGCCACAAGGAGGTCTAGCCCTCTCCTGTTCTGTAATACTACTTCAGCTAAAGAATCCAAATGATCTTGGATATCTTGTATAGTGCTAGATAAGGCCTGGACGTCATCAATTAATTGCTTAGATAGCTTTGTGTATTGATTAATGGATATCCCCAAACTTGCTGTTCCAGTGGCTAAAGCTCCAGAGATACCTAATGTCACTAAAAGTGGAACAAATTGAAAGGCCCTCTTAGAGCGACCCGCAATAAAGTCCATCCTTGGAATAGGCACAGGTTCAGTTCCCCCCACAATGTCTACATCTGGGAAAAGAATGGCAAGGGTACACGTCCCTGTGCAATTTGATGGCAAGAAGGTGTATGCGAGGTTATTGCCACAAATGAATACTGTGCCATTACCGGCACAAAGAGCATCAGAGGTATTGAGTGTCATGTTGCATTGGGCAAAGGCAATATGTTCTAAATGAAGTTCATGACTATTATTGATTGATGGAGCATGGAGGCAGAAAACAGCATATGCATCAGTGAAAATGGGTTGTACCCTAATGGGTGGGATGATAGCGCAGGTTTGATTACTAAGGTAAGATCTATTACCTGCAGGTAGCACTAAGGGTACTGAGCTTCCTGTATGTAAACACAGCCAGCAGTCTTGTGCAGTGTCGGGTTGGGACCCATTGAGCAATTTATAGGCAGCCATAAGGATATCAAAAGTCTGAGCATCTATATTTACACCCTCAGTCTTTGGTAAGGCTAAAGGGTGATATTCAAGTTGAGGGAATGAATTCCTTATAATTTCCTCTATTCTTTCTTGGATAATCACCTGCCCGGCCCGATCTTGTGGATCTCCTCTGTCTGAAACATGGACCGGGGGAATTTTATTTCAGCAAACAGTGTCTCCCGCGGTACCGAGACAGCTGGCTTCTGCTAAATGATTACTCTGTAGGGGGTTAGGATTCACGCCCCAGTCTCCTCCAGTGCTGCCAGCTTTGGTACGAGCTAATTTGGCAGTATAATAGGTCTTATTGTTTTTGGTGCACGATTGCACCTCAATGTGACAGCTACTGTGCATGGATGGGTATATAGATTCACAGTGGCAGCGTCCAGGGCAGCCGCCTACGGAGGGAATTACTCTAGGTAGGTTTTGGCAGATCCACTCCTGTTCCCCATAACCTCCAGCATGACTAGTCGGGGTCTGCAAATAAGCCATCTTATTATTATTGCACTGCACAGACTGTGTATGCATATTGGGTACAGTGATAACCTGACCTCCTTTACACTCGCAAAGTTTGCCATATAAGCTTTCCAATAGTGCTTGTCTACTGGGGGGTGGTCCAAACCCCCCTTGGACAGTACTCAGGAGGCAGCTTAGTGTCCAGATTTTCAGGCACATGGTGGGTTATACACAGCAGGCGATAGCGAGAAGAAGGCAAATATACATTACAAAGAAAGTAAGTAGAAGGGATCTGTCCAGCGTGGTCCAGTCACTCGGAGTGCCGGCATATAACAGAAGGGCTCCGATGATGGTGACGAAGCTGCATAGGAGGATTCCAGGGGCGCTGCACAGCTGCATTGGTTTTAGCGTTGGTTACTTTCCTGCAAGAAAACAGTATTCATCTCAGGGAGAGTCCTCTACCCTGGATAGATTGTTATTATTCATTTGTTTAACCAATCATTCCGGCAGCCACCTGGCTGCATCTAATTCTTTTGAATAGATGCAAACTGATCCTCTGCCCCATATTAGGATGGGATTGGGTCCATGCCAGGTATTATCCATTGGGTCTTTCCACAGAACTGTGGCATGGTTAGTGCTGGGGTTAGAGTGCCAGAAGTGCTCAGTTGCAGAGTGTCCCTTTTGGTCTAAGCTTAAAAAATTTAAATGAAAAGAGAGTGGGATAAAGATTTTTTGGGGATCCTCTGACAGGATACCACTCCCCCTTTTTTATTTTTTCGATAGTAATTTTTAGAGACAGATGTGCTCTTTCTACCATACCTTGCCCTTGGGGGTTATATGGAATGCCTGTGATGTGTTTTATGCCTAAATGCTGGCAAAATGTGGTGAATGCATGGACAATATATCTGGGGCCATTGTCCTTTTTTATTTGTTGTGGAGTTCCCAGTACTGCCATGTTTGCCAATACATGCGCTATGACATTCTTTCCTGCTTCTCCCGTTTGTGGAGTAGCGAAGATAAATCCGCTAAAGGTATCAACTGTAACGTGCACATATTTCAGATTACCAAATTCAGGAATATGAGTTACATCCATTTGCCAGAGGGCATTAGGTATCAGACCACGGGGGTTTACTCCTAAATGAGGTGTAGGTAAAAGGGTTACACAGGAAGGGCATCTTTTAACAATCTGACGAGCTTGTTCTCGGGTAATTCTGAACATAAGCCTTAAAGTATGTGCGTTAATATGATGTAACTGGTGGGCTTTAACAGCTTTGTTAAGGTTATTCGAGTTGTCATGCATGCCCTTGTTAACATAGCACAGTAGCCGAGTAGCCTGATCAGCCAAATGGTTTCCTTGGGTGAGGGGATCCGGAAGATTGGAATGAGCTCTGAGGTGACCAATAAAACAGGGGTGATTCCTTTTATGAATAAGAGATTGCAGTTGAGTGAATGAAATAGCTGCCTCTGAGATGTTTTTTATTTGAGTGGCCATTTCAAGTAAAGGGACTGACTGAGCTATATAAGCGCTATCCGTGAAGAGGTTAAAAGAGGCACTTCGGAATGCAGAGAACACAGCTATGACAGCTCGTGGTTCTGTAAGCTGTGCAGATTTTGAATGAGTTTGAAACTGGACAGTTTTGTCATTAAAAGACGTAAGCAGCCATTCCCGAGGAGGACCCGTCAGTAAATACTAACAGGGCGTTAGCAATGGGTTGCATAGATGTTCTTGTAGGGAGTACAAAATCATGGGTACTTAAAAAATGAAGAAGCTTGTCAGTGGGGTAATGGTTGTCTATTTGCCCTGTATATGATGCACAGGCGATGGGCCAACAGTCAGTGGTTTGGAAAAGCCAATCGACCTGGTGCTTAGTATACGGCTGGATAATAGTATCAGGTTCTTTGCCAAAGTAGCGTTTACTTTGATCTCTACTTAGCATAATAATGTCTGCAATTGCCTGATAATAGGGGTAGATTATTTTGGCAGGCAATGCATGTAGGTGAACCCACATTATAGGAGCAGCTTGCCAGAACACTGCAGTGGGTGTTAAGGAAGTTTGACATATGATTAGAAGCAGGGGCTGATCATAGTTTATGGCAGTGACGAATTGCGATTGAATAGCCTGTTCCACTATTTTGAGGGCTTGACATCCATCTGGGGTAATATTTCTTGGGGAGTTAGGGTTGGGATCTCCCTGTAGGATGTTAAATAATGGTTTTAGATATCACGTAGTTAATTTTAAATATGGGTAGAGCCAATTTATGTCTCCCTGGAGCTTTTGAAAATCATTAAGGGTTTTTAATTTATCTAGTCTAAGCTCTACCTTTTGATTTGTAATTCTGTTCCCTGATATTTGGAATCCCAAGTAAGTATAGGGATCTGTCAGCTGTACCTTATCAGGGGCAATTTGAAGCCCGTGTGCTTTCAAAGTTACCTCCATATCATGGTAGCACTTCAGGACGTCCTGCCCGTCTCTGCCAGCCATCAGAATGTCATCCATATAATGTATGATATAAAGATTTTTCCATTTAGTCCTAACATTTTGTATGGCTATGTCTACAAACTTTTGGCATAAGGTGGGGCTATTGGCCAAGCCCTGAGGTAAAACTCTCCACTGGAATCTTTTCATAGGCTCCTTAAAATTGATAGAGGGAAGGCTAAACGCGAAACGTTTCTGATCATTTGGGTGTAATGGGATCATTAAGAAGCAATCCTTCAGATCTATAATGATTTTATAATAGCCAAAAGGAATAGCAACAGGAGATGGAAGACCAGGTTGCAGAGTTCCCATATGTACCATGGTTTTGTTCACTACCCATAAGTCCTGCAATAAACGCCATTTTCCAGATTTTTTCTTAATGACAAAGATTGGTGTGTTCCAGGGTGAATTACTCTCTAAAATATGTCTTGCTGCCAGCTGTTCCTGTACTAACTGCTGTGTGGCTTGTAATTTTTCAAAAGATAAAGGCCATTGATCGACCCATACAGGTTCATCTGAAAGCCAGGTGATTTGGTCTGCATGGGGTACAGGAAGATCAATGACCCCTAGGCTAAATTTCCCAGGCCCCTTTTGCTATTTTGTCCCTTTATAGATAGGGGTTGAGCAATGCCTGATTCGGATTTTCCTAGACCTTTTCCCGGTTTAAACCCTTGCGAGAGTATTTGAGCTGTGACTATATCGTTGGGACTACACATGAGAAGCCCTATTTGAGAAAGCAAATCCCTTCCCGGAAGATTAATGGGGAGTCCCGATATCACACAGGGTTGTATAGTTCCCTGATTTCCTTCTTTATCCTTCCAGGTTAGTAGTTTTGAGCTTTTTTAAGGATTTTGACTCTGGCCTATGCCCCTTAAATTAGTTAACGTGGGAGAGAGAGGCCAATTAAGTGGCCAGTCCTCTCTTTTTAAGATGGTAACATCTGCCCCAGTGTCTACAAGCCAGTTAAATTCCTTACCGTCCAACCATAAGGTCATCATAGGTTTACTGGTGGAAATAGCTTGTGCCTAATATGCATCAGAGGAACCAAATCCTCCTGAGCCGCACTTAAAACCTTTCACTCTACTATCTGTGCCTATTAATGGGAGTAGTAATAGTTGGGCAATTCTTTGTCCTGTGGGAATAGTGGAAATATTTTGTGGAGAGGATGCCATAATTTTTATTTCTCTGGTATAATCATTATCGATAACACCAGGAGAAATTTGAAGCCCATTAATTGTGGAGCTACTTTGTCCAATTAGTAGACCAGAAGTATTATGCGGCAGGGGACCATACACACCCATTGGTAAGGCTTGTACCCCCATCTGAGGTGTTAATACTGTGTGGGTGGTGGCACAGAGGTCCAGTTCTGCGCTCCCTGGGGTGGCTCTACAGAGGTCTGAAATGGATTGTTGCTGGCTGGAACAAAGTTGATTGCCCCATAAACTTGTTTGGGTCTGGGGGCCTGGGGCTGGCCCCGATTCCCGTTTCCCTGGAGGGAAGGTAAAGGCTGACCTTAAGTGTCCATTTTTGACTTACATTCATTAGCCCAATGCTTTCCCCGTCGGCATCTAGGACATAACCTAGGGGTAGTGCCCTTCCCTTTTGTAACCGGTTGGCCCTTGCAGTTCCTGGCAAAGTGGCCTTCTTCCCTGCAGGTGAAGCATTTCCCCTTATTCTGTTGGGCTAGGTATTGTTTAACTGTAAACCCTTGTAGGGCAGCTGCCATAGCTAAACCTTGTTGATATGCAGCTCCTATGTCTGAACATAATCTAATGTAGCCAGACAAATCCGTCTTTTTTCTGTATGGACGGATTGCAGCTTGGCAAGTGGCATTTGCCTTTTCATAAGCTAATTGTTTTACAAATTCAGCACCCGCTTCTGCATTTCCAAATATCCTCCCTGCGGCAGTTATGAGCCGATGCACAAAGTCTGCAAAAGGCTCCTCCGGTCCTTGTTTTATGCTAGTAAGAGAGGAACTAAGGTTCCCTTTGGCAGGCAATTTTCTCCAGGCTCTAGTGCCTGCAGTTTGAATTTGCACAAATAAGCCTGCATCATACTGCATTTGATCTTCATTAGTGGTATACTTTCCTTCACCTATAAGCATATCCAGAATACACCCGTTGCCCGCTTGCGCATTGCGCCTGGCCGTGTCTTTGCAAAGCTCAACATATTCTGATTTCCATAACAAATAATCTCCTCCGGACAAAGTAGCACAGGCAATAGTGTGCCAATCAATAGGAGTGAGCCAATTTTCTGCTATAGCCTCGAGGATGGCCATGTTATAAGGAGCAGTAGCGCCATATTGCACAACAGCGGTTTTCATTTCTTTGATAATCTTAAAGTCAAAACCATGGTGGTGCCTCCAAGTTTGATTCTGATTGTCTTTGGTTTCTGTTACAGGAAATGCTTCTGGCTCTCCTGGATCAACCAGAGTGTTAGAAGCTGGAGTATTTTTTAAAATCGCTCCTCCTCTAAGTGGTCTAACAGAGGGCTCGGGAGTTTTATTAGCGTTACCAGTTTTTTCGGTCTTTAACCTTTCTAGCTGAGATATAAGCTCCTGATGTTGTTCTTCTAATTGGATTTGTTCTTTTAGTTTCTCTATTTTTACTAATAACTCCTTCCTTGGGTCAACTACCAGCATAACTATAGGTGGGGCTGCAGGATAGGGAACGTATGGTG